>NW_013666325.1:232847-261488 GCF_000517525.1 Limulus polyphemus | reverse complement strand
CACTGCTTTCTGCTCCTCTGTCTATCCATTCATTTCTGCCAGGAGCTCAAATTGTGCTCTATATACTTCCCATTGTGCATTCCCATCGAATTCCTGTGGCTTACTTCGTACTAGATCACTCCTATTACTCACACTCATGTCTGGAATGTGACTTCTGACAGGACTGAAGATGTCTGCATTAGGGTTTAGCTGCGGGGTCTGGAAGGGCTTCCTGTTGTCTGGGCTGATTAGACCCATAGCTAATATATCCTCCCTGTGTAAAAGACAGTAAATCGTCTTTTAATGTATTTAATTCACTTTGAAATTTACTAATCTTTTCCATTTGTGTATACTGGCGTTCTCTCAACTGTTGGAAACTTTCTTCCTGTTTCTTTTCTTGTTCCAGTTGCCACTGGCTGTAGTCTCTCTTCTTGTTTATTTTCTTTCTCCTCCAACCACTGCTGTTGTCTCTCTTCTTGTTTCTTTTGCTGTTTTTGTATTGCTGCCATCAAATCTGCTAAGTCGTAGTTTGATTTGCCACCTCGCGTTTCCAATTTATTTTCTTTTCCTTCCCAATTCTGACACCAAATTGTTACGTATCTGCTTGTATGATAATTTCCGGTAAAATTCTTTCCGGAACTTCAGCCATACAAGTCCCTTCTTAATTAAAACTAGTTTATTCTTTCTGGATACAACTTTGTTATACACTTAACAACTTTTATAACACACGCTATAAATCACAGTGATTCACACATTTACGGTGCTTACTGTTCGCTTGACTTAATTATCTCTCTCTATATCTATCTATGCAATTATATCCTCGCTTTATTTGACGCGCTTATATACTCAAAAAAAAAGAAAAAAAAGAGGGCGCTTGGAACAAACTAGAGATGCCAGGAAAATTCATGATCCTTCGAGAATCTCACCACGCGACTTCCGCTGTCGTAACAATGTGTAAAACAAGAGGCAAAAAATAACACTTCTTGTTTATTAAAAGTATATTTGTTTCATGTTTCTCAACATCAATAGAACATTTCTGTAAAATAAATCTACGAAATATTTGATGAGAATTATTGATATTTTATAGTTTCACTGAATGTGAATAAGCTACAAACAAGTTAACTGCTTTACAATTCAAAGAAACTAAATTTTGGAGTAACATTACATTAAACCTATGAAATACAGTACTCCTGATGAAAAACATAATTGAAAATCTAGAATGTACAAATTTCAAAAACATTAAATCAAGTATGAAACATATTAATGGAATATATTTTATCTTTTGAATACATAAATTTTGTACAAATGGGATGGTGTGTAATCTGCCATGTAATAATTAAAGTGTTTTTAATCTTACGTGAAAATAAAGTCAAATTTCTTAAGTTTCATTGTAGAAAATGATAACATTTAAAAATAGCATACAGTTATCTTCACTTATATAAACGATAACCAAACTTATAAATTCCAATCATATTCCTAAAAAAAATAACAGGAGACTAACAATTCAGTTTACCTAAACATTTTTGAAGCAGTGTTCTCTTTGCTTTGAATTACTGCAGAAACAGCACATTCACCTACAAGAATATATATCACTGGTTAGTTGTGGTACAAATGCATTCAGAATTCATATTCGTGTATTATAATAATTCTTAGTGTATACTGAGTTTAACTGTATCTTGCAAGACATGTTGCAAATTTTTGAAAAATTTAACAGAGAATGAATTTCCTTGGGAAGATAAAATTTTGTTTATTTAACCAACTTGGAAGTTGAATTATTAGTGAACCTCTGACACATTGAATGTAATCGTTAGTACTGATTAAATTTAATGTTTTAATAGATTGAGAAGTAATAAGGCCATCCACTACTTCACAAAGAACAAGTAAATCTATTCACAATTAAACATGAAACATAAAAAAGAAAGACGTATACCTAGAAAATGGGAAAAACAATACAAGGTCATAATAATCTGCTTACTTTTAAATCCAAATTATTACAGAATGATCCTATAATTTTTGCTAGCTCTTTTCACCACAGCTATTTAATGTTTAACACATTTATCAGTCATAATAATAACTCCTTTCCTTTCCATAATATCAGTTTTCTTCCTAAACTGCATAAAAAGTGTTTTTTAAGTTTCCATATTCCAGTTGCATTTTAATTACCTTACACATCTCAATATTAATTTTTTTTCTCATTTTTTTGTTCTAGAATTATGATTTTTAAGACAGCATAAAAACAATTTTTATTCTATCAGCCTTTCCCAGTACCTCAGAACTTTCAAAATAAAACTTTGTTTACATGAAAGAACAAGACAATTTCACAGAAACTTTGAAAAAGATAATTTCAAGTACTAAATATTGTATGCTCAGTTTATCACTCTATAAATGATCATATTATTGAATTATGCACTACTGATTATGATTTTCTTATTAGAGCTGTAAGCCTTAGTGCTGCTAAAAATCAAAGAAAGAATGACAGAAAAGAGTAGAAGGAAATAACATGGTCTGAAAAAAACAAAACAAGATGCTTTGCAGTAAAACATTCAACTGTATGTATGTATGAATATATATATATGTGTGTGTGTCTGTGATGTGATATATATATATATATGTGTGTGTGTATATATATGTGTCTGTGATGTGATATATACATGTGTGTGTATGTGTCTCAACTTTACTGCTATGCAAGTCGCTATTCAAATAACTAACACAGTACAAAAGAGGTTCCAAAATAAATATTTAAGTTACCTCACTTGCTTTTTTCCAAATTGAAAAATGTTCAGTTTATCACCAGATCCAGTTGCCATTGTTCTACTGTCTTCATGGACTTCAAAAGATGTCAGTAGCATGATTAAAAGAGTGCTTGTTTTAACTCTGGCTCACCCGGTCACTGAATGTGGGAAGGTCCAGATGGAAGATGGTCAAAGACAAACTATGGCTGCTACTAATCTAGTTAGTTTAATTAATGGAGCCTGAATTTGATGCAGCTATCAGTTTTCACTCAATGCTATGTTGTGTATGTGTACCTGTAGTGATACAAGTGTGAAAGGGTGAGCTCCTAGTAAATTAGTAATGCAGCCAGGATATCTATTATTCAACCTTGCTGTGTATCAGGCACTCTGATGGAAGCCATCACTTCAGTCATTTAGCACAAACTTTATTCTGTCTAATGGTGTCAAGCTAGAGGTATGTCTCCAGCTTCTTGTCTTAGCAATATTCCTTATTGAATGAAGGTAGTCATACCCAAGTTGGTATCAGACATTGGTATCTTAGAGATGGATCTAAGACACCAATTGTAATCTTGTGGCAAACCCATTCAGTTCAGACCAGTCTAAGCCCAAGAACATCTGACAATAGGAACATATATTGAGAAGGAAATAGTGATACTACTGAATGTGCAAGTGGTGTTCTTAGCACAATGTGAATACAGTTTAGTGCTCTTTGTGGTCTATTCCAATTATTAAAATGATTTATGAAAAAAACAGTGCTTGTCCATAATTATGGACATTCTGCTATTCACTTTCTTACTGGAAATGTCACCAACCTGTATGATAATGGAAGTGATGCAAACTAGTCATGTAGTAGTGCCACAGCTGTTGTACAATTGTGGTATTCTCAGGTGTACCAAATTCCCCTAAGATAATATTAATCATACAGACAAGTTCTGCAGAAAATTTATTATAGAGAAAATCAGGAATTATCTGAAGAAATGAAAGAGACTGGGCATAGTATATATATCAAAATGAAGCAACCTTTATTTAAAACACTAAAACAATTAAAAGTGTATATTCACAAAGGATGGTGCCTCCACTGGAGAAAGCCTTCTGTATATGTTAAAAATCTGTATCTCTATGGAAGTAGCTGTTCCAAACTCAGAAAGCAAAGCATTATATACACCAAAACATAATGATATTCTTCTTGAGGTATGTGCACTAACCACATTGCTGTTGGTCATTCCTATAGAAGAATAAGGGAAGTTATATCTTCAAAGTGTCATCTAACTCACCAATGGAAAGGACTACTGGCTACTTTCACATAGTATGTACAGCTTTACAAAAATCTTTCCTATGGAAAGGCACAAGTGATGCTTCAGGTGAATGACCCAGAACAATAGGTAACTACTTCCTTGGCCAATGATGTACGTTAAAACTACATACATTTATATAAATATAATTCTATATTGAATAAGGGGGTTGCAAACGCATAGAATGCCTGCATACCACACTATGTTCGAGAATGAAAGTGCAGCTTCCCTTGTACCTGGAATCTTTAGCTGAAGATAGTGCTAACAGTTGGAACTCATCAGAGAGACAATTGCTCAAGAAGTATTTGCTATTGTTAGAATGTATTGTCAGTTAGATTGGATAACAATAAAAAATCATCACATAGATACAAGTGATACATATCTGTTCAAACAACTACTGCACAGACTTCCTTGGAGCATCAGTGAAATTGCCAACACTGAAAATCAGTGGATATTAAAGCACAGCATTATACAATCTTCATGGAGTGTCTGGTCACTTCCAGTACATATTGTCATAAAGAAGGAAGGAAATTGTGGAACTCAGATGGGTGAATGCTGTAAGATGTTCAATGCTTTTCCACTACTATGTGAAGATGAAAGTTGGAAGGTAAGGTGCCCATTTGTTCAACATACTAGATTTGGTTCCTGACAAGTTGAACTGGATGATAAAAGTAGACCTAAAATTTGTTTACACAACTTGGTAAGGATTGTATGAATTATGTATCATGCCATTTGGTCTGTGCAATGCACCTGACACTTTCAAGAAACAGGTGGATGTACACTTAGAGTGCTGAAATACACTGATGTCTCATGTATGTGAATGACATATTGGTCTTTGGTTGTATGTTTGAGGCTGCAACTGAGAAGCTGAAAATAGTATCCTAGTGCACTAATGATGCAAGCTAGAAAATAAAACCATGAAAGTGTGAGTTCATGCACAAGGATATGGAGTTTCTTGGTCACAAGAACAGTGTTTATTAATTGGGTAAGGCTCACAATGTTCAAGGGCTAGTCTAAGCCTGAGGCTAACGAAGAAGTCTGTATGTTTCTGAATGGGCAGTAAAGAATATGAGGCATGTGTTTGCTAAGTTTGTTAACCCTAGCTGAATTGACTGGGATGAGCACCCACAGCAGCCAACTGTTCTTTAAATATCCTGATGTTCTGACAAGAAGTACAGCTCTTGGTGGGTCTAGTGTATGACTCTCTGTTCAGTACAAATGTAATGCAGTATCTACAGGAATATGTAGAGTGGCTGCATTCTGCAATAGTAGATGCATGAGTTTGTGCATCAACAAATGGTTAAAATAGTCATGTAAAAAGTAATGCTACGAGTGTTGACAGCTCAATAACGAATTAGGAGTTACAGTGGTCATGTGATGTGTATAATTATGCCAAACATGTCAACAAGCTTAAACTCTACATTAACAATAAGCCTTTTGAGAACTGGTTACTCCAGGAAACAGAGTTGAAAGAGCAGGTTTACTATAAAAATGAGAGAACTGTGTTGTATGGTTAGAAGAAAAAAATGCCAGCAGAGAAGCAGTCAGTTTTTCTGATGATCAAGCTAAACATTTTGGATGGGATTGATAGCTTGACAGCAGTTAGAAGGGTCAGTAGATTGAAAAAAATCAAGTGTTGAAAGAAGTGATAATGTTTGTTTTCTGAACTATTGAGTGATGGTTCATGGTAAGATGTCTACAAGATGTTGGATAATAGCTACTTGATAATAATAATACAGTTAAGACAGTTGTTTGCTTGATAAGTTAACTACTAAAAGGGCATTTAAACTCTTACTTTCCATGTTATTGAGTGATATTTAATAGCACAATGTTGTTCTGATGTCTTGAGAAAATTTCTTAGTCTATCTAGTGAGTATTTATGGTATTTCTATGGAGCAGAACATGTAGTGCTTGTTAAATACGTAGCTAGGAAAGGTGAGAATGCTACATAAGGTCCTAGGAAACTGACAGTTGGTTTTGATGGTTAATTATAAATGGGAACTCTGGCAAACCAATTTGCTAAAAGAAACTTGCAAACCTTGGTTCCCAAGCACTATGTTTGAGTTTGTGGACTTTTATTTGTACAATATTCCTGTAGAAACATGTGTATAAGCTGACAAGATCAGGTGTTCTGTTGCCAGGTGAGATTATACCTGATGGTCTGGCAGGTCCATAGCAATTATTCTGATATACAGTGAGATAACTGGGCTCTAGCAAAGCATGAAAAATTGACAAAGACTGTAAATATTTGGCAGAATGTGAATCATTTAGCTGTAATTTTGTCTGAATTAAGGGATCTTATGACCCACAAGATGGTAGTACTAACAAGGATAACGTAGTGATTACTTCATTCCTAATACTTCTGCAACATTAGAATGTATGCATGTGAATGAATTTTGCAGTTGACAACACAAACTGTGATCTGCATGGATGTCTGTGGGAGAAACAGCCACTTAAGTCTGTGATTGCTTTCATTTTCATGGAATCACTTGAATTGTTGTGATCTAAATCTTTAATAAATGCTGAAAGATACACATTTTATTCAGAGGATGTGTTACTGCCATGATTATGCAGCTGAATGGTGGCATCATGTATTACAAGTATGCATTTTTAAATATGTGTACATTAGTACATATGTGTGTGTCTGTTATAACAGTGTTATATATGGACCAGTTTGTGTATATTTAATTATGTACATAAATGTTTAACATACAATAGCAAAATTTGTTCAAGCAAATAAAGAATTTGGCTCAGATATTAAGATGTGCATGTTTGATAAAGACCACAGAGATTACCTCATATCAAATTAAATGGGAAACATGGTGTATTCTGTATTTCTTAATGCTGGCAAAGGATATGTTTGATTTGGTTCCACAAAGGCTAAATACACTGGTGTTATAGATGTTAGTGTATTTAATATTATTGTAATGTGTGTTAAATCCTATCTAGATGAAGTTTTACTAGGTAAAGTCAGGTTGCAACCTTACTAGTTGTAATGTTTAACCTTATTGTACTGGCTAAACTTCTGACCTACTATAGGTTCAGTTGACTTGGAATTTTCCTTTTTTTACTTTTGCTATAAAAGCCATGATTCTTGACCACTGGCTATCTTGTTTCTTAGCAGATAAACAGCAAGTAAAGTGTATCTCATAAGACTTTAGAAGAGGAATTCTTAATTCTTTGCTGACATTGGGGTCTCAACCCTAGGAAAAGGTCAGGAGACTCTAATGGACAGTTGTGTACTTTAGAATCAGACCATGCTTCAGTACCAAAAACTTTTAAACAACAATTGCAAGATGCAATTAATTAATCCAGCTCAACAGTGGTTATGCTATCAGTTCCTGCATCAAAAACTAAGGCACCACACCTTCAAGAAGCAGAGTATCTATACCACTGATATCCTGTTGATGGCTGCATGAACATTAGTAATTGAATTATGATTTGGTGTGCCATGAAAAGGGTGTACATAAGATTCCAAACGTTTTTCTATGACCATGAAAGTTAAGGAAGAAGAAGTAAGACACTCATAACCACAGAAGACAAGGTAAGTTGCATCAGTGCCACACCAGTTATCCTACAAAAGCTGACAACCACCATTCCACAAGTTCTCAATGAAGTGATGCCATTGCCAGGTTAAGGCACTGTTACGACAGCGGAAGTCACGTGATGCTGGGAGCATGCGCGCTGGAGTTTCTCGAAGGATCATGAATTTGCCCGGCAACTCTAGTCTGATTGAGAAGCCCTCTTTTTAATATATAAGCCTGGCAAAGAAAGCCAGCCAGATAGATAGATAATTAAAGAAGCGAACAGTAGTGATGGCCAGCAAAGTGTGTGAATCACTGTGATTTATAGCGTGTATTATAAAACTTGTTCAGTGACAAGAACTATTGACTGTGGAATTACTTTGTATTAAAAATTTGTATCGGGGAAGAATAAACTAGTTTAATCAAGAAAGGATTTGTATTGCTTAAGTTTCTCGGAAAGAATTTTTCCGGAAATTATCAAACAAGCAGATACATAACAGTACCCAGTGGTTGTAGGACTGGGCACTGTGCCACCTGCTAAACAAAGATCCATTGAAGTTGACCAGCAGCTCACTCAGAATAACTGATGCCTGAAGTAGTTCTACTAAAAACAACATTTAGAGGTCTAAAGAGGCTCTCTGGAATATTACCATTAAAAAAGTAGCAATCTACAGAGGAACTTAAGGGTCTTTTGTTGTTTTAGAGAGTCACAGCATAAGTAGCATTTATATATATATATATATATATATACTATTTATTATTTTTTTATTCACTTATGTTCAGAAGCTTGTTTGTGTTTAATTGTTTTTACAGTTTTACCTATAGTATGATTTTAAGTCACATCTCATTTACATTTTGTTTACTTTACAGTTTCATTTAATTTTGCTAATTTTAAGTACACTTTTTATTAAAATTTGAATTGATTTTTTAAGTTGATATTGCATTCAGTTTTCATTTCAATTTTGGTTTGAATCACAAATTTCTTCATTATCCTGATCTTAAACCTTGTTTAGTTCTGTTTGATGTGGTATGATTCAGTTCACTTAAATTCATTCCAGTTTCACTTGATATCTTTGACTTTAGTTAATGCTATGATTCTGTAAACTGTTAGTTTTTCTTTTATATGATTTGCTTTAAATTAATTTTGTTTGGTTCACTTTATTCCATTGTGTTCAATTTAATTATTTTGGTGTCATGATTAAGTTTGTATAATTGTTATGTTTAATTTTGATTTTATGTTTATTTCATTGTATCCTGATTTGTTTCAATTTTATTAAAATCCATGAATGTATGTTGTTTCATTTGTTTTAATTTGATTGTATTTGGTTTTATTTCATTTACTTTGAATTTGTGTTTGTTTCATGTAATTTCATCCCAAGATGATTTAACTTAATTTTATTTTGACTTTTGTATATTTTAAATTATGTAATTTAGCTTTAACTGGATATTGAAGCTTACATTAATAAAGATTCTCTTTGTTGTGGGCATATAATTGATGTAGTGCCATGTATGTAGTATTTACAAACTGTAAATCTATTTTCAAACAGCTTACATGATGAACACTGAAGCCAGCCAACTTAGGGAAGTACCCCTTGTGATTTATATTAATAAAGATTTTTGTTTTATTCATTCAATTGTCTTCTATTTGTTTTAACGTTTTTGTCCAACTTCAAGATGTAAAAGGTTTTAAACTTCACTGATCCTCTAGCTTAGCGAAAGGTTATAGATGATTTTTCAAGTAAGACTTATACTTGCTTGATGCAATTTCCATGTCATGATTTCCTGGACTGAGGTCACACTCATTTCAAGGGGTGGTACAGAGACTTGTACAAGTTATTATGAGCTGACGTTTATCTCTCTTGAAATGATTACTGACTTAATTAGGTAATCTACGATTATAGGATAATGTGACAGGGCTTTTGTTTCACTTTGAAAGTTTGGTATTATTATTATTCTGCTCCAATCTCCATCCCTTGAAGACACTTTTCTCTCCAGCTCCAGTAACCGGAAGTCATATAGTGAACTGTGAAGCCAGTAACTATAATAAAACCACTATGTCTTCTTTGTTTATGTGAATAAGTCCTTTAGTATTCTTTATTTTACATGCTTATTTGAGTCTTTCCCTTTGTTGTCTCTGTTAATTTTGTTCTGTGTTTAATATTTTCTGAATTTGCTGTACATTGCAGATATTTGCTACTTTTCTGTTGGAAATTAGTGCATCTTAGTACTACATAAGGGTCACATCAAAAACCCAGCAAGTTTGAGTGACATAGAAATCCCATTCTCAAATTATTGTAGGTATAGCTTATTGAATACCAAATTTCATGTTTGCTAAAATCAGAAGCAAAACTACTAGCTCTATAATTTACCATTCTGTCCTTTGAATTCATCTAGTTAAATATAAATATCACATTAACAATATTTCAATTCCTAGAATTTTCTCCAACGTATATCAAGTTTTGAAAGATGTATTTGACTGTTAATGTCCTACAGTCTCTTTATTCACAACTTTCAAGCTTTTAAGAAATTTTGTTAAATCCAGAAGCCATGACTTTTCCAAAGGGAAATTAGTTGAGGATGTGTAAGTATAAATTTGCTATCTAAACTAATCCAATGGACTAAAGATAAGAAAACGTGTAGACTAGAACTAGAAATTGACATATAAATAATTATATGTGTATGCTACACAAATGTACATAAAACACTTAATACATAAGATATTTTATACATGTAAAATTTAACAAAACATAACAACTGTTTAAAACTGTATAGTTGCTAGAGAGAAGTTATATTTTAAAAGTAAATTTACTTTTATATCCTGACATATTCAATTAAAAATATTGAAGTACAAGTATTATCATTCATTTCCTGTCACAAAATATCAATCCACCTTTGACCCATTTTTTTGGTCCAAATAAAAAAAAAGATAAAATGAAATTAAAGCTTACTTGTCTACCTACCCTACTTTTTTTTCAATGTGAAACAGAAAACACACTTCTATGCTTGGCTTTAATAGACGTATCATTGTATAGTTTATATATTAAGGCTTATATTAGAAAAATGCATAACATTTCTGTTTCTTATGTACTAAATAGTATATAATTTTATAATGCAGAAAAATTTATAAATGACACAATAACACTAACTAAATTTTTTGCTTTGCTCTCTTGGAATATTTGAAGGCATTACCTAGAGGTATCAGCCATAATGTATGGTATATTTCTTCCCTGATGCTGCTTTTTATTGTGTGTCATTGTATAGTTATCATTAAATATAGTTCTACATTACTTATCCATGCATTTCAATTTAATACATTTGCATTTGGCACTAATGCTAGAACTATCCATGATAACTTTTAATCAGTGATCACTTTCTTAACACTAGTGTTATTAACTTTGACATATTCTGCCAAAAACAGGTAGACTACATTTGCATGCTTTTGTAAACAAGTCTTCCTCAAAAATACAGTCATAGGAATGTTTTATACAAGAGTATATTATGAAGTATTAAATAATTAATAAAATAATTGCCATTTTATGCTTCAATTTCATGTTACTTTTGCTGGTGTCTAACTTGCTGTTTATATTCATCTGTATATGTTATACAGGTATGTGTGTGTGTTTCTAATATATGGTTTAATTATACCCATTGCCAGTCAGTTCAGTTAAAAATAGTACTTAACTATTATAATTTATCACCTTATATTTATTTCAAAAAGTAAAAGTTGAGTTGTATTTTCTGAGTGTGCTACACTCGTCCTCTAACTAAATTACAGGGGGACTACCCCTCACCAAAGTTGGAAAATCCCTACTGGAAGCACTAGTTTATCTTAAAGTTAAAAATCAAAGAAAAAAAACAAGAGAAAAGGATTTATGAATATTTTGAGGATCAGGGTTGGATTTAGTGATTTTCTCTGGGAAATTGGGTGACAGAGCACCTTAATGGACCAAGACTGGCAAGAGGCTCCTTGATGTCCCATAAGTAATCTTATATAAACAGAAACTAAGCTTTCGTTGTCTTAAATAAAATTACGCATCTCAGTATTTGTATTGTTATTGTTAACCCTAATACTAGTAATAGTATTAGTAGCATAATACCATGGACAGTTATTGAGTTAATATAGAACCATAGTTAATCTTAAGTTAATCATAAGTAATCTTATATAAACAGAAACTAAGCTTTCGTTGTCTTAAATAAAATTACGCTATCTCAGTATTTGTATTGTTATTGTTAACCCTAATACTAGTAATAGTATTAGTAGCATAATACCATGGACAGTTATTGAGTTAATATAGAACCATAGTTAATATGGTAAAGATTGTTACAACATTACTAATTATCCATACATACTAACATAGTAAATAGCATTCAATTTAAAATATCTCTAGCTATTTTAGTGAAAAGATTTGCAGTATTGCTAAGTAAATTATCACTATAATTTGAGTACAAAGTTTAAGCTACGTCTAACTGTCAGTCCTTACTTTTCTTCGTACGTTCACTAGGGCTACCCCTATAATGTACGTCATGATCAAGCTTCAACTTAGCCTTACGCTTATGGAGATTTCGTTTTGATTTATTTGTTGACAATTTTTTACTTCTGGAAGTATTTTTGGGTGGATTTAATTGATGATTTACATCACTGTCTGTTGTTTCTGGAGAAAACATTCTGAAAAAATACAAAGGAAAAGTTTCAAACAATAAACAACATCAACAACAAAACACATTAGTCATTAGAGAAGCCTACAAATCCTTGTGTAAAAAGTCGTCTGCTATGTTTATATCACGTGCTGTGCTAAGCGTCAAACTTCTCCATAGGCTAGAAGATAAACCACTTTTGATTTTTAGTTCTACGTTTGTGCGTGGCTATTCCCATAATTCTTTGGGAATAGTCGTATTTCAGATTAAGTAAAATGGCTGACCCATTAAGTTTACTGCGTCAGTATAACGTTAATAAGAAGGAAATAATTGAAAGAAATGATCAAATAATATTTGGAGAATATTCATGGCCCAAAACTGTGAATACTAACTACTTACTATGGGGGTATGTGAGTGATATAAACTATATAGAGTGCTGAGTTGATGAGTATTATATATAATTACAATAAAACACAAGACAAAAACTAGGTTACAAAATACTCAAAATTGAATTTAAAAGTTATAATTTATATGTCGCTAGCAGTCACCACTGTATTATATGCCAATTAGAATCAGTTATATTGTTATACAAGTTATAGTTATAATAACCAACGTCATGTTACTGGTTATATTACTAATATTAATACTACTGCTAGTAATCAGTAATAATAATAGTAATAGTGGTATAGTATCACTATTAGTAATAGTTAATACAAATAGAACAATACTCTATATTATGCTTATTATTTTCTATGAAAATTGAGTATTGTTATCGATTACTAGTAGTTTATTAGTGCTATTAGCATATTAGTTACAAAGAACTTGTAGTAGTAACAGCAGTTAAGATTTGTGTAAATCAATAAATAACAAAGATCATAAGAGTAAGACAATAACTTGGTGTAACTTTAAGTAACAAGTAATTAACAGTTTGCTTTTTTCCATTATCCTTGACTTTTTAAAGTTTGTCATTGAACCAAGGCCAAATGTAAAGTGTAAGATGATATTAATAATGAACTGAAAATTTGTTTTGCTACAGCCATGAATTCTATGCTTGGTAACATTAACATCAAATTTCAGAGTCTTTGATCATCTTTTAGGTTTTATTATTATTAAATATGCACCAGAATTTTGAGCTAAGTAACATTACTCAGCTATGAACAATACATGTGTAGTGTACTAAGTAACTCTACCAGTAGGTCTGATAAGATATACTTATTTATCCAAGTAGTTGAGATAATGTTATAATTATTCCTAATTGTAACAGATTTGTAATTTCTTTAGCATTGACAAACACAATAATCAGTACTTTTCAGTATCTCCTTCTAAGTTGTTTTATTCTATTACAGTTATGTGAAACAGACAATTTTAAGATACAAAAATGAATTAACAGTTTTACATGACAATCAGTTCTGAGTTCAAGTTGTTCATTTTTCTGTTATTATTATAAAACTTCAAGTTACCCAGGTCATTAGGGTAGTCCCATTAATATAAAAAGAAAAGGTTTTTGATGTCCTTCAGCATGCTAGGAAATCATTAATCTTTTCACCATCAATTGTAAAAGGAATGGTTAAGACCAATTAAATTAATTATCTAGAAATTTGGCCAGATGTATATATTTAAATTTTATATTTGACCTAATTTCAATTTGTGGAATCATAATATTAAGTTCAGATGACACTGGACAGTGATATTTAGAGATAGAAATGTTTACTACAAATCAAAATACTCTAACTTACAGTAAATACCATAACAAATACAATTGTGTTTAAAATTAGAGCAGCACAATACTGTACATTAGGTTGTTATATTTCTAGTAGATATGACAAAAAATTATCAAAGCAAAAATATTCTTACAGAATAGAACAAAACTTTAAAATACAATAAAGGTAAATAGACAAACACACACAAAAATATAGATAGATATAAAAGCCTTTATGTTAATACAAGTAAATAATATCAACAAAGATTCTGAGAGTAATAAGGGCTTCATCTAAGATTTTAGTTAGGGCATCAGTGATGTCATCATGGGGAGTCTGGGGGGAGGAGTTGGAACCTCCAGAAGATTTGCATTTCCTTGCATTAAAGAGGCTGGAAACAGCTCAAATGACCACTGTTCAGTGTTTTCATTTTCACTGATACATTTATTTTAGATATGATCACTTTGTATAGGTCACAATCAAATGTGATCAAACCTTGAATAGGTGACATTAAACACAGCATTGATTCTGTTACCCATTCAAAACATGCCAGTGATCATCAAATCTGTTATCAAAAATTAGTTTCTTTTCAAACTGTACATAGTTTAAAATAAATACTGCCAGTATAGATTTTATCTAGTCATAGATACTCATTTTTATAATCTTAAAAACCTTCTGAAGCTTATGCCTGAAAATAAATGCATCAGAAAGTGTTTTTGATAAAAATATTTGTCTTTTCTGTAAAGATAATGACAATCAAAATATATAATTAAATAATTAACAACTGAAAACACATTAAGAAAGTTATTGTGAACTATAACCATATGTTAGTTACACAAGTATTGTACAGAATATATTTAAACAAGAAGTGTATTAATTGTTCTTTTAGCTAAACCCTATAAGAAATAAAAAACATTTAAGAAAGTTCCTTCAAACTTTTACTGTCTTTTAGTTGCACAAGCATTGCACAAAATATATTTATGCAAGAAGTGAATAAATCAACAAGCATCTCTTAAACTTATAACACCATGGTTGAAGTGAATGTAAGAACCATGTATCTAGAACAGTTGGGTTTTGAGTCCATTTAACTTCACCATATAGTAACCTAAATTAATTTAGATATGTGAATAAGGTTATGCAGTCCACAGCAGATGGACTTTTTTCAATTTTACCTCTGGTGAAAAAGAAATTTTTAACAAATATATACAAGTATCTAGAACTGTTATCAAAAGTTCAACATTTTGTTTTGCCTAAATTTGGTAATTGACCTCATAAACAATGTACATGTAGACTAAAGTCTAATAATTCATGTTAACCAACCTGACTACCGCATCAAGGAAAAAAAATTATTTATTTGTCCACGTACAGATTTTTTCATAAAAATAGCCATTTTCTATCACAAGTCATGTAATGAACCTTTAAACCTTTACTCATCAAGAAAATTAAAGATAATTCTTTGCTTTCACATATTCTATGATGAGCTTTTAACTTTTATATCCATTACAGAAATGTAGAACATTTTATGTTTAACAATCATATTTTGAGTAAATATTTTATAGGTAACTTTGGTAAGTCATACTCTAAAGAAAGATTGCTTTCCATTTTTAGAGTTTAAATTACAGTAATGATTGCTTTCAACTTGTTATTTTTTTATTTTTTTTTACAAAATTGATTAAGGACCACAGTTTTTTGAACAGATCTACAACAGTTGAAGATTCTTCCTTCAGTGGACATCTTTATCAGTATTCCTTTAGCCTGATGAAAGTTATTTTCAATTGTAGAAACAAAAATCCCTCAGTTGCCTCACTTTTCTTGCAGTAATGGTGTTGGGGTTTGGGTTTTGACAGTTAGGAAGGGTGAAGGAGATGTGGGTACTGAATTATACTAATGATATAGATGTTTTTTAATGCAAACAGGAGATAATAACAAAAATCAAAATAACATGAGTGTCTAGAAATATTACCTTATAGCTTATACATTTTATACTTTATGGATTGTTAATGTTGTGCTTGAAAATATCAACTCTGTAATACAATTAACTACAGCTGGAGGACTAATATACAGGTAGAATACATTACAGGTCAGAAAAAACATGAACATCTGTTATAAATATATGTTATATAGCAATGAAGTATTGAGTTAGAAAGGAGAAACAAAGAGATGTACATTGAAAGTTCAGATGAACAATATATATATATTGTTACGTCTCTGTTTGTTTGTTAATTTTCCGTAGAAATTCTTTCCCAGAAACTTCAGCGACACAAGTCCTTTCTTAAATAAAACTAGTTTATTCTTTCTCAATACAACTTTGCAATACACTTAATTTCCACAGTCACTTTAACTTAAACACACGCTATAATTCACAACAATTCATGCACTCTATTTATGGTCACTACCGTGCTTGACTAATTGTCCATCTCTCTCTGTCTGCAATTCTCTCTCCCATCACTTTATTTGCTGGCTTATATACTATAAGAGCGCATGTCTAGCAAACAGCAGGATGTTTGACAGGTTCCTCAATCTTTTTAGAACTCCAGCGCATGCTCCCAGCGTCACGCGATTTGCTGGCTTATATACTATAAGAGCGCATGTCTAGCAAACGGCAGGATGTTTGACAGGTTCCTCGATCTTTTTAGAACTCCAGCGCATGCTCCCAGCGTCACGCGACTTCTATTGTCGTAACAATATGTATGAAAAAAGAAATAGCATGTACAGTGAAATATTCATGTAAATGTTATCTATATTATTAAGAAATTAAATAATGCAGAAGTAACATTCCAAACAGGATAACTAATGATGAAACTTTGTAGAATGGATGGCAACTGCATGTTGTAAAGACACATTAAGATTTGATGATGTATATTTATATTAAATGCCATGTACATTTTGTGTAAAAAAGTGTAGATTTCTTTTAATATTTGTAAATATTTGCTTCATGAATGATGAACGTTTTTAATTGTTTCAACACCAAAAAACTACTGTCAATGAATTATGCATAAAGATGATGTTGAAATGTTTTCTTGATTTTATAATTATACTTTATTCATATATTTTTTCTTTTTTTTTTTCATCTACCATAGATGTGGAAAAGATGGTACTTCAAAAGAGTACTACACTTTGGAATGTTTACTCTTTCTTTTAAAAAATATCCACTTGTCTCATCCAGTGTATGTCAGACAAGCAGCAGTGAGTATTAATAATATCTTTCTGCATTGAATTATACAATGTAGTATAGCCAACAAAGAGCTTATTTTGATTATGTTAATATGAACAGCTTTGGATTAACAGAAGCAAAATATTTTTCAGAATAAGGAGAATGTTAACAGGTTCCTTTTACGGATCTTCCTAAATAATGGATATTGCATCTTTCATAATTTTATAATAAGAAACCTGGCTTTTATTATGGCTATATAAATTTGAAACTAGAGAAGCTTACTTGAAGTACATGACAATTTTTTTGCACATGATTTTTATTATGTTGAATAGAATAACATTTTGCAAATACTTTTAACTACTTTCTTCATTCTTATAACAATTATTTATTGTGCAAGCTAAATGAATTATCGTGCAATCACTTGTAATTACTTTCTTTACACTTAAATGTTTTGGCCTTAGAAATGCATCAGACAATAAAAAAGATTGAACTGACTGTTAAACAGTTTAATACCTCTCATCAAAATGACAAAGTCAAGCGATGTGTGCAATATTGAACATTAATAATGCATAATCAAATATTCTTAAAGTAACAGACTTATCTACTCTTAAGTCTTATCAATTATGGACTTTCTGATTATTTCAGAATTGCTTTCATTTTTTTATATCCCTTTTATATGCAACCATAGTGTATGGTTACTTTAAAAGTTCTTATTTTAATTCAAGCAGTAGTGGTAATAGTTTGAGTAACTACTGATTGATTCTGCTGGTTAGATACAGATAAGATTCTGTTAAAAAATTATATACAACACACAAAACTATATATGTATATAACTGTATGTAACTATATATATTAAATTGACATATTTGAAAAGTTGACTTGTGAATGTAAATGCAGGCTAAGAAGAAATTAAAATTTAATATTATGGTGCAATATGTTACTATAAACCATATTTTTGAGTGTTTGAAGTTTAGGTATTGAAAAAGTTGAACATTTTTGCAAAAAACGACAAATATACCATTCAGGTAATTGAAATAATATAGGGTTAAAAACATTGTAGGGCACTGAATTGAACATTATGTCTTATGAATCTCACTGGAAGGAGATGTTACAATTTAGAAATAAATCTGATTTCTCTTTCTCTCCCACCTAAAAAAGATGTATTTAATGTGAACTGGTTCCTAGTACCTCATCCTTCAGTCCTGGTGGCCAGTGCTCTCAGCCATGACTGATCTCACCTTTTTCTGTAGATGTACCCTCTTTGTCTTCTCCCTCAATTCCCTACTTTGGTATGCAACACTTCTTGTCAGATCCTGTTGGTGATGCCTCCTTGGTCAGCACAACCATTGTTTTCTGTGCTACGTCAATTAGCATCTGGGCCCTCTCTTTTTTCTCTCCTGTTCCAGCTCTCTTTTTGCTCCAACCATGTACATTTCTCTTTTCCCAAATTGTCATCCCTTCATCTTTACTTGCACAATTTGTCTGGTTTATTGGCCACAGGGCTTACCTCTTTGACCATGTAGTCTTTTTTTTCTTATTCCAATCCTGTTGTTCTTCAACTCTGCTCATCTATCAATGGAAGTGGTGTTTTTTTAAACACTGGTCCATCTGCCGTTCTCTTCCTTTAGGGATCTGGGCATTTCTCTGGGTCTCCCCAATGCAAATTCTCATCCCCACTTTTTCAAATGGTGCATGGGAGATCCTTCCAACTTATCAGTTCCTAGTCATTGGGCTGGTGTGCCTTGGAGAGGTCCTCACTGATTGTGTACAGTGCAATATGATGGAAATAGGGACATTGTGGCACTGTTTGTGTAGTGTGGGTCACTGCTTAAATAAGTAGTGTGCACTCCTACTGTATTGGGATAGGTTCATAACCCTTGTCTCTGTTTGTCCAGATTAATTGAGGTCAAACATACAATGTATGGTCTAATTATGCCCTAACCACACCACTTCTTGGTTTGCCAACCACTTGTATGCTAGTGGTCGACTGGTCATGCTAAAATTCCACCTATCCCTGTGACTCTTGAGGCTCTTTTGTCTTTCCTTCTAGGCTAAGAGTATGTCTTGTTGCGTCTTTTTACAGATGCTTCTCTGACAGGTTGGGGGTGTTTATGGATTCCCAGTAGATTGCAGGTCATTGGTTTTTGGTCATATTATCTTTGCAATCAATCTTCTGGAGCTACTTGTCATTCATCAAGATTCAGATAATTTTCTACCTTTGGTATGAGGCAAATTGGTCATGATCCATTTCAACAATTTGACTGTTCTCTCTTACATTAATCAACAAGGGGGCACTTGGTCATGTTGGCTTTGTTTTTGAATATTGGAACTCCTCCTCTGGGCCCATTCATATCCTATAAGCCTACTGACATGTCATGTCTTGGGTGCTCTGAATCTTATTGCAGATCTATCAAGATTCTCCCCACGAAGTGATCCCTAGATCTCCAGATGTTTTGATGGTTGTGCACCCAGTGAGGTACTTCTGGATGCATTTGTCACTTGCTTCAATTCCTCTTTTGATTCCTGGTTCCAAATCCTTTGGCTTTGGCAGTAGATATATTCAGCCTGTCCTCTTATCCACCTTCTATACTGAGGTTTTATCCTTTGTACAAACCACTCCATGTTGAGTCCTTCTCATTGCCCCTTTCTGGCTTGCTCAAACATGGTTTTCAATTCTTACCTTCCTTCAGTTATTCCAACTGTTACAACTTCCACTTTCCGTTTCCCTTTTTCTGTAACCTCAGTTGTCTGCATGTCATCCTGCCATTGCCATACTCTGGCTTCATACATGGAATTTGTCTAGTTCCTTGCAAGGCAGTCTGAACTCTCCACATCTGTAGCATCCCTTCATTCCCAGTAAGTCTGCCTTTCATCCTTAAATGTTTATCAGGGTAAATGGCACATTTTCCGCCATTAGTTTCTGTGCCATGGTTACTTTCTTTTCTGTCCTAGTGTTCCCCTTGTCTCAGAATTTTTTACCTGGCTGTTTAACAATGGTTATTCTGTTTCTACTGTTACTGTTTATGGGGCAGTCTTATCCAATACCTTGTTTTTTTCCTCTCTTATCCTATCTCTCTTTTGTTTTGGTCTTTTCCACCGTCTACCTGGCTGCCCACTTCCGTCAACCAATCGAGATCATCCAGACTGATACGTGAACCACATAACACACTTTCATCACTCATCATCTTCATCATCTCCTCCTCCTCGTGACACCACTTACCATCCCTTGCCATTCTGTGCTTATCAGTTCAACTGTGAGTAGGTAAGTCTTTTCAGTTTCTTTATTTACATTATAATGGCATACTCATTGGATCCCAAACTGTGGTGAGTAGTGCCTATCCAGGTATACTAATCCATAAAGCTGCGTTGTATGGCCATTAAGGTCTGTAATGCTAACTGTTGAGATTGGGTGTTCCACAAGACCACTAGAGGTTTTCTCATGGTGTTTTGCTTCATAATTAAAGACCATCCCAGACTGTACCAACTCATGGACTATCATGAGTAAAACAGTGTCAGGATAGCTGCCCATTCCTCTAATCCTGGTTGAATAAATTGGGCCTCGCCTGCTTTTAAAAATAGGGTTTCATGGTCCCCCCATTGCACTTTCTCTGATGTTGTGTTCCTCCAGATTTCCTATCATATTGTCCCCCCTTTTGAGTGGAGTATGGAAATCCTTGCCTCTTACCAGCTCCGATCTGCTGGGGTGGTGGACCATGACAGCAACCTCTTGGGTGTGCTCAATTCCACTCAGTTGAGAGTAGGGAGATGGTGTGAACCCTCCTCCTACAGTGAAATGAATGAAAAATTCCTCTGGCTGGATGTTGATTCCTGTGTAGTCTGGTGTTGGATTAGAGCAGGACTAGCAAACATAAGCCCTCACACATGTAGCTAGTAGGGATCCTCCTCCTACTGTGGACTGGATGATAGATTTCCAATGCTGCCAGGTTTTGGACTGGAGTTGACCCATCCACCATATTGCATGTCCCTTCCTACCATTGCTCAGATGTCGAGTTCATGGGTGGCCTGGTGTTAGATGTGTATTGAGTTTGCATACGTGCTCTGGCTACGATGGTAGGATGGAAGTTGTTTTTCCTTTCTGCTTCCTAGTCTAGAGGTGAAAATGGTGGAGACCCTCCTCTTACTGCTGACCGGATGATAAATACCTGATGCCACCTGGTTTTAGACTGGAGTTGACCCACTGAAAATGGGCTGATATGCTCTAGCCATTCTACACCATTTTGGCATGTCCAATTATTCATTGGATGGGCATCCTTTTTACTCAATTTTGTAAAATGTATTTTCACAAGGAGGAAGAGTATACCTGGTACAGATGTGGCGTGATCTCCCATGGGTGTGACCCCATCCATTGAGGTTTCACACTCCATGGGCTCTCTTTGGATACTTTCCGAAAGGTGCTCATCTAGGTAAACTTGTACCGGTCCCTCCACCTTTTCATTGTGGGATTATAGGTATTATGTGAGAGGAGGTAAGCTATCATGTTGGAAGTTAACATTTTCCTAAACTGAAAATGTATATCTGATAGATATTTACCTCCTCTCCCACTTCTGGTGCTTCTTTTTTGCCTAATCTTGAAGTATAGATGGAGCCAGCTAGGCCAGGAGGGTGTGTAGCATTCCTATTGTTGAAGGACTGTCACATGCTTATTTGCATGCTACATATGCAGCTGTACCATGTTAAATATGTGGTAGATAGGAGTATCAATGCTAAATGGCCAGCAGAAATTGTGCTATTACGTGAAAGTGTTGGAAAATTATAATTTAGGAATCTCTGCTACCTATATGGAGGAGTTAGGCATTAAAGGTGAGAATTAGCAGGCGTTGTAAATGGAAACATCTGTTATAGAAAAGCTGGACATGTAAATCATGTTTAATAGTATAGTGAGTCTGGATCAAGAATTAAACTGAATGTGAAGTTAAAAGTTAATAATTGTATGTATTCCTCTTAACTTTTTGTGTTTGTTTCTTTCAGGCAGAATACATACCTGTTGTAAGGAGACCAGATCGAAAGGTGAGAACTAGTTGTTTGTTTAACTTTGTTTTCCTGTAGAAGATACTGTGGAGCAACTACTTCTAGTTTGTTAATTTCTGTGTTGTAACTGGCCATATTTTAGATTCTTCTGCTGAATTGACAACCCATTACAAATAATATTTGAAATACCAAGAATATGCAGTCAGTGGCAATTTCACACAGATTGTCAACTCATTAAGTTTACATGAGAATTAATGAGACAGTCAGAGTTCATAGAACAAAACATATTTTAATTACTTTTATAAGCTAGTAATTACAAGAAGGTTATCATTCAGGGTTTGCATAGGTCTTGGAAATTCTGCAGAGTTTTTGTTCCATTCTAAATTTCCTGGAAAAACTTGCATTTTTTATTTTTTGCATTTTAATTTTAAGTACTAGAAGAGTCTTGGAATTTTTTTAGACCACTGGAGATCAAGTACAAGTGTTTATTAGACTTATGTTTATTTTCATAAACATGCCACTTCAATAGTTAGGCCTATACTATTAAGAGGAAACAAATCTTACCAATTGCAACTACTAAAGGTTTTCCGGAATATTTTGAAACATTTCGAAAACATATTTTCCATAGGAAAGTGCCCAAGATGTTCCACACAAAATCTCACAAGCATTTTGTCAGCTAGCAGAAACAGTCAACTGGTCACCAGAATGTCTCATGTTCAACTTTGTTTCCACCGTGCTCTTTGATTGTAGTTTCATCTGAGTATAGATTCTAGGTCTACTTATATTGGTATTAGAGTCTGACTTTGCATTTCTGTATTAGAGCCTGTACAAAGGATTACAATATTCAAGACAAAGCTAAAGATATGTGTATCTTTACTATTGCACATGGCACTAGGCCTACTGTGAACATGCTTTGACATTGTTCATTTATTTGTGGAAATATAAACAAATGCCACGCAATTTTAAATTGAAAAGGGAGAGGTTAAAACATGATGACTTTAAGGATTGGTTGGGAGAAGATAATAATGTACACAGGGTTTACTTTATGTCATGCAAAACTTATTTTGATATTGACAATATGGGCAAGTCAGTTTTTTTTTTGCATAGTAGTGGAAAACATGCCAAAGGAATGGCATTATCAGAAAAGCAGCATGTGCATTCAGGCCTTCTTTGATTTGTCTAGTTCAAATGGTAAAGGTAAGACATGACAGTGGTTTAGATTTTGCTGTAAAATTTATCTGTGAATTGCAGAACTTGACAGATATTTTTGGCCTAGTCCTGTGTATTACATTAGACCCAGAATATTAAGGCACTTGTAATTGGCATGGCCTGGATAGAATGTAAATGTTACAAGTTTATGACAGCACTATGGTTAATCAGCTGTTTTATGACATTGAAATGGAAAATAGTGCAGCAATAACATAAACCAGCAATTTGGACCCTTTTGCACTAGGATGATCTTGACAGGTGTAATTAACATTGCAAGCTTATAGCTAGATATGGATCTATTCATAGCACTTATTTCTTTGATATCTTTAACTTTAATTAAAATTAAGAAGTCTAAATCTAACAGAGAAGTGTAGATTTAGACTTCTTAATTCTAATTAGATATACTTTAATATGGTATTAAGCTGCAGTAAAAGTTGATTTAGATTTTAGTCTTAATTTAGTTTAGATCAAAATATAACATTTTTTATTAACACTTTTAGCTTAATAAATAATAGCTGGACTTCATTGTTCATTCCAGTCTTTGCTTATCCCAGTGTCTTATTTTAACAAGTAATGTAGCAGTAAAATCATCTTCTTAGGCTACTTTTCCAAGTCACAGAGCAGCAAATACCAGTGTATCCTTATAGGCTATGATAGGATGCATTGTGCTCTAGTCGGAGATACTTGGGGTGGTGAAAGTTATTTCTTTTAATTTCTCATATGTGCTGGAGTATCTGACATTTGTAAAGCCATGTATAAGGACAGCCCAGCTGCACAGTTTTTTACATTGTCAGAAAAAAAGTTGATCAAATGAAAAAGGTTGAAGAGCAAGTCTTACTTGTCAAATTGCTTAACAAAGTAATCAAAAGCAAGCAAATGGATATTCATGTAAGATATTGGAAAAGCTTGATAAAGCATAGCTAATTAAAAAGTGATTTTTGTCCAGTGATTTGCAGTTATCAATGGATTGACCAATGTAAATTAGAAGTTCCACAAAATATTCTTAGAAAATCTGGAATAGGACTTCAAATCAAAGCTCATTGATATTGAAAGCTGTGGGTTGCACCTTTTACATTGTGAATTCAAAGACAGTGCAAAACATTTGACACAAGTTAGCTCCTTTGTAGTCTTTATTGACTATTTAAAGATTACAGGAAAGCACTCACAATGCACCGAAATGTTTGAAAGCATTACAGTAAAGAATAAACACATTAAGATTTCTGAACAACCCATATTATATGTAAATTCATTTAATGATTACTTTGTAAATATTGCAAAGGAACTTATAAGTAAACATTTTTGTAACTATTTTAATACAGACCAATTAGATGAAACAAGTTATAAAACTAATATCTGCTAATTCAATGTATCTTATACCAGTTGATGAATATGAAATAAAAAAACTATAAACTCTTTAGAAAATAGAAAAGCTGCAGGAAAAGATAAAGTTGCAGCAGAAATTATCAAAATTAATATTGAAAAAATGACACTGCTAATAACGTATTTAGTTAATATGTCAATGGAAAAAAATGAGTTTTCCCAGATATTTTAAAAATTGCTATCATTATACCAAAATTAAAAAGAGGAAATAAAGATGATTTAAATAATTCCACACCGATTGCTTTATTTTCAGTTATATCAAAGATTCTTGAGAAGATTGTTAAAAAAAAGAATGATAAAATTTTTAGATTTAATAAATTTTTTCTTAAGTTGTCAGTTTGGATATCGTGAAAATATAAATACAGAAGATGCCTTTATTACAGTGGTTAATAAATTAAATCAATCAATTAATGATGTAAAATAACATATGGTTTTTTTCTAGATATATCAAAAGCTTTTGACACGATTTCACTAGAACTTTTACCAAAACACTTTATATAATTTGGATAAGATGTATAGTTTTAAATTGGTTTAAGTTATATATATTTAACAGAAAAAAGTAGTTAAAATAAGTAATGTTATAAGTGATGAAAATAATTTAATTGCTGGAGTACCTCAGGGATCAGTATTAGGATCAGTAATATGTTTAATATATTTAAATGATTTCTTGGAAAGTAGGTTTAATGGAGAAATAAGTTTTGCAGATGACTCAGTATTAATTTAGAATTGAAATTCTGATGATGAGCTCATAAAAAAAATTAACAATGATTTAAAATACATGAGAGGGTGATTTAATGAAAATTTATTATACTTAAATATAAATGAAATGATTTACATGAGATTTTCTATAAAATAAAATCCAGTCGAATAATTTTAAATGAGCCAATAATTTATGAGAATTGTCCTTGCAAACATTTATCTATTAAAAACAATATGAATAATAATTCAATTATACAAAACTCAGAAAGTGTCAAGTATCTGGAGTAACATGTTGCTGCAATGAGGCAAAAATGAAGGGGTATAAAAGACTGGTGTGCTGTTCAAAATTTTAGCAGTGCTTAGAGGGCAAATCAAGGTCAAGATAGCTTTGGGTGAAGAGAGATAAGTAGTTATCAGAAGTACATTTTTGGTGTTAGAAAATGTTAACTATTGAATAACTTCAAATGATGGCAGTTTGTTATTCTGTTTATAAAATGATAAAAACCCTATAACCCGAGAGCCTTCAAAAGGTGAACCTTTCTTCTTCAGGGGCAATCTGGGAATGGTGGTGTAACTGAATGAGTGATATATAAAGGGAGTTGAGTGATGTCATGAAGGTCACTTTTATATATCACTCATTTCGTTACACTACCATTCCAAATATGCTCCTGAAGAAGAAAGGTCCACTTTTTGAAAGAGCTAGTGTTATAGGGTTTTTATCATTTTATGTTAAGGCTTTTTGAACCTAGTGTTTTTCTGATGTCATGAATGTTATTCTGTTTTATAGTGATGCAGCATTTAAACTAGTTGACACACTATCACTTTAAGATCAGTAGCTCATAGTTATTAGGATATTATATTATATTAGTTTAAATATTAATTCAAACTGTGCATTGCACATCAAGTGAGTCATTTTAGTCTGCCACACAAGTAGTGATGCTGTGTCAACATATATTTTATAATAATATAATATAGGTTATTTTCATATACATAATAAATTTAGGAATAACAATTATTTCTCATTCAGTTCATTTACAGTTTCTTAAACTGTCTAATGACTTTGTGAAAAGAATAATTATTGTACTTAACTCCGTGTTGAGTTCAAATGTAACCTGTGGCCAATAAAACAGAAGTTAAATTAGAAAAGAATCAACTAAAATGGATACCTCAAACACTACAGTAAATATGTTAAAATGAAGGAATAAATTACTCTTTATTCAAATCAACTTTACACCTTCACAAAGCTTCCTCATCTTTATGTAAGGATATAAAATGTATGCAATTTATATTTATTATTGTTTTTAATTTTATTATGCACAGTTAAAAGATTATACTGTGAACTTCAAATTATTTATCCTCTGGTATTATAACTAACTTAAAATCATATTATACACCTGCTTTGTATCTCAAAAATGCAAATTTTAAAAATAGGATAGTTTTGTTCTCTTAAATATTTTTATACTGTCAAATAATAGAATAGCACATAAATCATATTATACTTCAGTAATGGTTTTCAGAGCTCCTGTTAAGCTTCTATATCTTAACAGTGGTTAAACATACTTATTTGTGTTAATTTGAGCATGTTGAGACATTTAATGAATATTTTCTTTATAGATAAATTTGAAAAGGTTAATTCTGTTCAGTAAGGCAAAGGATATCTGATATTTAAAATATAAAGCTTGCATGTGATAACACTCACTGTGTAAACAGAAAAAAAACATGTCATTAACCCTCTATCGCACATTGTAATGTACAGGTAACAAATCTATCTTGGCTGCTTAATACACATACAAATGCTTCAGTTGTGCAGTTGAATGCTCTTAATTCCAGGTAGCAGACAAAATAAGGCATGTTAATATATTTGTTGGTTCCTCAATTGAACAGTGTTACTTCTAAATAATGTACTTATTTATAACTTAACACAAATCTGTTTCACAAAAATATTTTTTGTTTGTAATATAAACTTTTTATATAAGAAATTTACAGAAAACGTTTTTTCCAGGGTATTTTCATAACTTGTATAATAGTAGGTTAATAAGAATTTTCACAATTTCTGAAAGAGCTTGTGTTTTACTTTTTATTTTGAAATGTGACTTTCACTGGTTATTTATACTAATGTAAAATAGCAATAAGATGTGGAAAAGACTGAAAAAATGTGTTCCATTATTTAATTAACAGATGTGTGAATGTGTTGTGTGTAGGACTTACTTGCTTATCTGAATGGAGAGACAGCAGCATCAGGAAGCATCGACAAGAGTGCTCCTATTGAAATACCATCACAAGGTTTGTAGGTTATTTACAATGATAATTTGATAAGCTAAATCATTAATGCATTGGTTAGTAAGTAAATTATACATTCATGAATTCTCCCATTTTTGAAAGGCCTTTGTACTTGAAAGATTAATCTAATTTTTTTATTCCATACCACACATCTGTGCAGTTTAATTTTCAGAATATATTTTAAGTAGTTCAAAAGCAACTAATGAAATATAATGCAAGTCTATTTTTTTCATAGCAATGTAAGGATTTTTTGAAAAATCAATTATGTGTACATTATTAAACAAGTTTTGGGTGCATATATAATTTTATCTATTTAGTATTATTTTATAAGTAGTGTTACATGATGCAAAATTTCTTATTCACATATGGCGTGAAAATTTGACATTAGTTAAATTTCATGATACATCAATTCACATGAATTGTAAAAACAGGATACAGTTCATAAATTCAGAGCTTCAAATGATAGTTTTCAGAATTAGCTGTACTAAAATGATACAGCTTTATGAGAGATTTATGCATTTTATTTATGTTTATAAGTTTTATTGTGACTGTCCACATAATCTTTGAGCAGGGTACTAGCAAAAACGTTTGTATTTATTAGACCACAACTTCTCAGTTCAAAGACACATATTATCAGACTATGATGATTGTGATAATTGTAAATGAAAAATCAAATCTTGGGTGATAATAGAACAATTGAATAGTCAGATTCTAGAATATTTCTCTAAGTAACAGGTTCAACATCTTGAACAGTTGATACTTGGAAACAAGGTCGAACAAGATGACTGCATTAATTCTGAGCTAGTTAAGAAAAATTGGGAAGTTTAAAGAACAATAAGGTTCCTAAGCCAGATAATATTTCCCCAAGGGTTTTGAAAGAGTTTAAAGATTGGATATGTGAGCCACTTGCAACTAATTTTTTGTCAGTCCTTGAATAGTGGGCAGACACCAGAGGATTTGAAGTTAGTTAATGTAACTCCTCTTTTTAAGGGCATTGATAAAATTTGTCCTACTAATTATAGACCCATTAGTCTTACATTAGTTGTGGGAAAAGTTTTGGCAAGTCTGATA
>NW_013666325.1:222130-231905 GCF_000517525.1 Limulus polyphemus | reverse complement strand
TAAAGTCATTTAACGAAGTTTAGAATTTTATTGGATAGTCAACATGGTTTCACTAAGGGAAAAATATCTTGCCTTACGAATCTTTTGACATTCTTTGAAAAGGTTACTGCTTATGTAGATGAGGATAAGAGTGTAGAGCTGGTGTATCTGGATTTTCAGAAACCATTTGACAAGGTGCCATGTAAAAGACTTGTAAAAACCATAATCTCTGTAGGTGTGAAGGATAAGTTAGCAAATTGGATAGAAGAGTGGCTGGATGGAAGAAAGCAGAGGGTTGTTACAAATGGAGTTCAGGCAAACTGGATAAATGTCACAAGTGGGGTACCTCATGGCTCAGTCTTAGGACCTTTGCTCTTTTTGATTTACATCAATGACATAGATGAAGGGATAGTCAATAAATTACATAAATTTGCAGATGATATTAAGGTTTTGGGTGTTGATAACTGTGTTAGAGGATGCTGCTGATTTACAAAAGGATTTAGATTATTTTGTGAGTTGAGCAAATAAATGGCAAATGGGTTTTAATTATAATAAATGCAAGATAGTGTATGTGGGTTATCATAATTTGAATTATAAGTATAATTTAAATGGGAACAACCTTAACAGTGTCTTGAAAGAAAGGGATTTTGGTGTAATAGTTGATCAGTCTCTAAAGCCATCCAAGTAGTTTGCTGTTTCTAGTGGTAGGGCAAATGGGATTTTAGGTTGTATCTACAGAAATATTGAATACACTCCTAAAGAGGTTATAATTTCATTGTACATGTCACTGGTTAGGCAAAATTTGTAATATCGTGTTCAGTCTTGGGCTCCTTACCTCTGGAAAGATATTGAATTGTTGAAAAGGATTACTAGAATCGTGCCTGGGATGAAGGTGTTGTCATACAAGAAGAGGTTGAAATCTCAAATTGTTTTCTCTTGAAAAAAGAAAAGTTAGGGGGATCCAATTGAGGTGTTTAAGATTGTAAGGGGAATTAATAGTGTTGATGCATCATCTTTTTCGTACTTACAGTGAGAATGATAGGACTAGGAGACACAAATGTAAATTTTCGCAGGGTAGGAGACATCTTCAGCTAAGATAGTTTTATTTTTCTAACAGGGTGGTTGGCCTTTGGAATGGGTTGCCTTTGGATGTTGTAGAGGCAGTAAGTTTAAGTGAGTTTAAGAGAAAGCTTGATAATTATATGAATGATAAGGGCTGGCTTTAAGATTTTTTTTTTCAATTTATTTATTAAAAATTTAGTTTAGAGGATGGAACAGCCTAGATAAGACTAATAGGTTCCATGTTGTCCCAAAATGTTATGTTTTATAACATTATGTTTATTATGTGATACAGGACATTTTTATGTCAAAATGTTTTTCCCAAAAAATATAAAATTATTTCCACCAATTTAAGGTTTCAAACAACTAGTTTCAATGTGCAATTTCATCATTTGGTAGACTTATAGTTGAAGAACCATGCCACAATGTTTGCTAGTGAAAGAAGAGCCTTTAAGAGTTATCAGAAAAATCTGCACATCTGATTGTTTAGGACAGCAATAGGTTCAAAATCACATCCAAAGTCAATTTTGTGCTATGTCCTCTTCCTGAGGGCTGTAGTTTCAAAAGAGATATCTTTGACACAAAAAGCATTTGTGATGAAGCTGGCATATCTTCTAATATCATTAAAACAATAATAAACAAGGATTTCAAGTAGAAATGGCTCACAGGTCAGAAGATCACAAGTTTTCAACCACATCTCAAAATCATAGTTGTTTTTGTAAGAAAGATGGCCAAATAACTGGACCTGCATCAGTCCAATTCAACTGCATGTCAGGTTCCCCTGTGTAGCCCCAATTGACTTTTTTATCCTTGATCTACTTAAAATTGGTTTTGGAATATGAAGTTAATATAGCATGAAGGGGTTATCTGGAATGTTTTTTAACACGTATGGTTTAACAGTAGTTTGCTACAATGGACATTGTAATGTCAGGCAATAGTGTGTAATTATGGCCATCAAATTAAGCATGATCAATGATCAAGTATAGAAGAAATTATAAGGGCATTGCGGGAACTTGAATATTGTTCACACATATAGTATGGTTAACCCTCAATATGTTTTTATAATTATAATTTTGCACGTAGTATTTTTATCCATGAAAAATATAAAAGAAACTTAATTACATTTATAGTTACATAACTTAAGTAGTACAGAGAAATTGTACATTTTGTACTGTAAATGTACTCACTGCATTTGAGATGACTGTAAGTCTGGAGTTTTGTTTGGAGAAATTGAATATTTATAACCAAAAATAATATATTGTAGTTACTTACCTGGCAAGTGTGTGAAAAGAACAACAAAACTATAATGTTACAATGCAGAATGTAAAATCTGGCAAAGCCTCAGAAACCTTAATATAAAAGATAAAAATATTCTTAATTGCAAATTTTTTTTCACGTTATTTTTTTAAATTGCCAATCAGAGGTGCTTAAAAATAGCATTTCAGATCTTTCCCATATCATCCCCTGGTGGGTTAATGGAAGGCTTACAGCCTTACAGTGCTAAAATCCAGGGTTTGATTAGCTGTGGTGCATATAACCCATTCTGTAGCTTTGTGTTAAATCAAATAAAAATATATTCTCATGTTATCACATTTCACTTCTTGATCTTCTATCAGTATCATCAGTCATCAAATGAACTAAAAGTTACAGCTAAATGTTAACCTGAAATACTATTTATATGCATGCATTTAAACCAGAAGTCTTAATATTTGTGATAGAAACCACACTTGACTGGAGATTTGTTTTCTCACATTATTCTTTAAATTACTGATTAACATTTCAAATTAATACCAACTCGTGAAAGGCCATCTGTGAACTGACTTGTGATAGACATAAGGCAATTATGAAATGATAATTTTAAACACCTTTGATTTGAAATTCATAATGGACAACTTAAGAGAAATGTATAAAAATAATATGTGTTCAGTTGTGATTTTTATAACGTACATCTATAACAATGAATAATTTTTGAAGGATTTTTTATAATTTGTCAAAATGATAGTGACAGATGAACATTAAAATTAGTTACATTCTTTTGAGAAAAGGTAAATCGGTGCATGCATTTTAGAACTATAATTATATTTTGCTTATATACAGATGAGCAAATATTTTGTTTGATTTTTAATTATTACAGTCTTTGTGTGTGTTTTCTTTTTTGACTGAAAATTTAATATTTTACTTATGTTACATATAAACTGCCCAACTTTATAAAGAGTGACAACAAACTCATAATTGTAGAACACTTTTTTTTTTGTTGGAAATACCAAGTTGATGTCTTAATGAACCAACTGCTTAATGCTAATGAATAATCCTTTTGCATTATTATCTGGTTTAGAAAACTTTCCATGCAAATATATATATATATATATATATTTTGCAAAGTTTTCTCCAGGTTTGTGTTGTGTACAGAGAGAACATGTACTTTAATCATGTAGTAATAGAACATATGTATTATGCATAGAATATGTATGACAATTATATTAAATTTAGTCTAAAAGTTAGGTATTTGGTTTCAGTGAAACGTGTTACAGATGAACTACAGAATGACCATGTTAAAAAACCTAGATTTGAGGTAAGAATAATTTTTATAATTATGACTGTGCTGTAAGTGTTCAGATTGCTTTAAAACCTGTATGTTGCTGTTTTGTTGTTTATCTTGAATTGTTGGTAGAATAATTCATCTATCCAAGCCTATCCTGGAAATTTAATGTCATTTGGTAGAAAAAATGTGGAATGTAGCAGAGATATTTCAACTCCATTCTGGATTGTATCTGGAAGATGATTTTTAAAAGTCAATAAAGCTCAGTGTATATGAGCAGATGATATTATCATTCTTATCTATTACATTATGAATAACAAAAAAGCATGATATGAATTAGAACACCCATTGCTTAGTGGATGTCACTGTGATGTTTTTACTGAGATTATTTACTATATAGGAAAGTTTTTAGATTTGGTCCTACTAGTTTGATAGCTAAAAATGTAAAATTAGTAGGTGTCAAAGAGCCCAGGTCTCCTTTTTTTCACTTATGATTCAAGCACAATAAAAATCTTTGTGGATAATATAAATACTGAAATTATATCCTTACCTCTCTGCAAAAATTAGCCATTCCTTGCACATCCGCCTTTGAGATTTCGCCCATGCCACTAGTTTTGGCCTAAGCCAAGTTTTAGTGTAAACTGTGCAAGTGCATGATGTAATGAACGTACAACAATAGCTATCCACCAGTAGAAGGGTAACACATCCTCTTTGTGCAGTAGATCCCTATAAGCATCTGTGCTCAAAATTAATTTCATTCTTTTTTTCTGAACACTGTTAGGAAAACAAACATGTTTAACAAAGTTTAGTGAGACTTATGCTGCCTTTGTTCCAGTGTTAAATTTTTTTCATTTTATTTTATTTCATATGTGATTTCAAACTATGTTGCCTTTCAATTACTGTGTAAAAAATGATCTAGAGAATTACTTTAACAACAATCAATTTGCAAGTTGTGGTAACTACTACTTCTTTCAAGGTTCTGGCAATGATGATAACACTGCTCCTACTTCGTCTGTGGCCACTGGAGGCTCATTGACTTTGGAGGACATAACTGCCATTGATTGATGTGTCATAGGTTTGATAATACCTTTATTGCTTCATCTTCCTGTCCCTGTGTTGGAAGTGTGTTCCCTTCTTTCTGAACTCAACTATGAGGATGACAGTTTTGATCAGCTCTTTCCACCTCCCAGGTTTGCACTAGGCTCTTCTTTACCTGTAAAGAACTGTGTTTCTCCTCTAAATATCTTTGCATTCTCTTTCACTTTTGTTTTTTGATTCTTTCTGTTCCTTACTACATGACTCTTATGTTGAGGATTATTTGGTTTTTCCCTCTTCTCCAGACACGTGTCCATGCTGATATGTTTCTTGACCAGACAGGATTCTTTCTATGGAGTGGCACTCCATCCTCAGGTTTTTCACTGCATCTGTTCCCTGTTGGGCATGCCAGTGATTTATGCCTTCACCACTCTTCCCAATTCTCCTCTTCTGGTCCATGGTACCTCATCCAGCAGCTCTGGCTATGGATGCCCTCAGCTAGAATTGGCTTAATCATTTTCTGTATCTGTAACCTTCTTTTCACTTTCTCCTATGCATCTTGGCTTGGATTTGTGACACTCCATGTTGGGTTCTGTTGGTAGCCCCCTTTTATCTGACACAGTCTTGGTTCCTCACCGAGTGGTATTCAGGGCACCTTTTCCTCTGTCTTAGTCCTGGTCACTTTTGTTACAACCTCATATGTCTCTCTTTCACCAGGGATTGTCGTCCCTTCATTTTCATGTGTGGTATTTTTCCGATCCATTGTTTGGCGGCCAGGTTTCTCTGACTGTGTAGCTCTTCTCTTATTCCATTTGTGTCACCCTATGAACCACTTTGTCTGTCAAAGAAAGTGTTGTGTTTTGTTGCTGATGGTCCATCTGTCACTCTCTCTCACTAGGCCATCCTACTGTTGCTCACATTTAAACCTTTTTTATCTAGTTGTTTGACCAAGGTTTGTTGATTTCTACCATAGTAGGCTATTAGGCAACCTTACTGACTACCTTCCAACATTTTATTATGGTTCTGTCTTTTCTTCCCCTGTTCTTTCCACCTTGTAATGGCCCATCCTTATATATCATCCACCTTGTCTTATTCTTTACTGGAATATAAATATGGTTCTATTCTCTTTTACCCAGGCCTTATTTGAACCATTGGCCACTTGCTCATTACACCATCTCTCTCAAAACCTGTTTCCATTCTTCTTGCTTGAGGTCATCACAGATCTGACCTTTCATTATGCATTTAATGCCTCCCATACTTTGTTTCACATATTTTCTTTAAATCTCTTTACACAGGCTCAGTTGAATTGACCAATCACATGACCACTTTGTACTTGTTTAAAGCCATTATAGTTTTGATACTACTAACTTTTAATGTAGTATGTATATCTTCACAAAATTTGGCAAAATTTCAGTAAACATTATGGCTTTCACATATAAAAAAAATCATATTTTTTTAGTGATGTATTTTTAATAAGATAAAAAAAGATTTATATGTGAATATATCAAGTCTTATTTTTGACCAAGTGCAAAGTGATTTTCATGTTAAGATTAAAAATACTCTTCTTCATCTCAAAAATCTCAAATCTCAGTTGTGTAATCTCTAAAACCTCCTAAATACATTTCAAATGTTTATTTTCACTAAAACTATATTTTATCTGTTAGTTTCTCTACCCTAACTCTATACAAGGCTGGTAAATTTGACTGACCTGGTAACCACCAAAAAAAACAAAAAACTTCAAATGTAGTGTGGAACTACATTCATTTATCCTAAGTAGCTTTAAACTCGTAACAGTATACATCTATTTATAATTTAATTTTATTGTTTTATTGCCCTTTGAACCATGTCTAACTATTATTCACACCATTATATGTTGTAAATCACTTGGAGAACGAGCAGTTCACATTGTGCTATCGAATTACATTACCCACGAGCTACTCTGAGCTTCTCATGTGCGTGCCTCTTGAAATATTTCTAATATACTATTATTATTTATGTTTATTTTACCTAATCTCAACTTAAATAATCTAAAGAGATCTTTATTTTTACATTTTGGTTACTTTTATAATAATAAATAAAGAATAAACATGAAAAAGAGTAAATAAAGTACTTACTCGATATTCCTTTTATACTACTGGTAGTAGTGCATTAAATAATTTTTATTTAATCAAATAATGCATCAAATAAATGCAAAAAACAGACAATGTCGCCTAACTATCACAATTTTTTGGCTTTCTAACCAGAGACGAGCCATTACAAATTCATCCAATCTAGTTGATATGTTTCCCATGGGAATGAAGTTTGTACTAAAAGAGAAATTGACAATTCGTTATAAATAATATAGTATTAAATGTAAAAAGGAACTATTAACAAATCCTGAAAGGGAGGATGTGACAGGTGGGTGGGGCAAGAGGGGTTTAATTTTCTATTTGATGGCTCTGTAACCAAACAAGATTGAAGGCTATAAAAATTATTGTTTGTCTGAGTGATGAAGATTTTATAGTGAGTAATTTACGTTAACTTTCATACTTATTGGAGGAGTGGTGAATAAAATAAAGAAAAGGGGATGCCTAGAGAAAAAATTTCACATTCCTCACACTAGGGGAAATTCAAGATTTTTTAAAATATTGCCTTATAAAATTAAGAACTTAAAACTTATGTACTATTGAAATATGGATTATTAGCTATAATATTATGCTATACTAATTGTATAACATAATCAAAAAGTAGTTTAATTATATATTGAATGTAAGTCACTAAAAACTTTGTGACATGCACAGTAAAGGATGTCCACACAAAGAGTGTTAGTCTTGTTCCCTGATTGCTCATTTTCTCCTAAGACTTGGATGGCTCAGAAGGGACATCATTCTTTCTCTCCCATTTCTCTTCCTTCAGTCTTGATCTTCTATGATCATACTGATCCCGATCATCTTTTGTGTCAAGTTTGAGTGGTTAGGTGTTACTTGGCATGTACAGCTCCATTTCAGGGTTCCTGCAATTGTTTACTCATTCTATAGGACCTCTCTTCTTCTACGGCTCTCTCCTCCTTTACTCTTACCAGACGGACTCATCAACTCGTCTGGATTATATTAGGTCATCAAGAAATTAATGTCGCTTTTTTAGATGAAAAAACCTGAACAACTTATATATCAAAACAAAACATTTATTAAATAAAATAGTCTCCATTCTTATCAATGATGCTTTTCGATCTTGCAGTCAAGTTGTTAATGCCCTGATTAAAAAAATCACTTGGCTTTGAAGCAAAAACATATGTTGATGTCCTCTTTAACACCTTCTACATTTGCATATGTTTTCCCAATAAATTGCTGTTGCAGCAAATGAAAAAGATGGTAATCTGATGGTGCCGTATCTGGATAATATGGTGGGTGGGGGAGAACTTCCCAACTCAACTCCATAATCTTGTGTTAAGTAAAATGTGCCAAATGTGGATGTGCATTGTCATGTAGAAGAAGAAGAACACCTTTCCGACTGACAGGTGAAGGGCATTTCTGATGAAGAGCTTGATTTAAATGTTCCAATTGCTGTCTATAGATCTCTGCATTGACAGTTTGCTGTGGATTGAGGAGTTCAAAATGAATTACTCCTTTGATGTCCCACCAAATGCAAAGCATCACTTTCTGCGGATGGAGTCCAGGTTTTGGGGTCGGAAGTGGTTTTTGTCTAGGACAGAGCCATTGTTTTTGGCATTTAATATTTGCATAGAGAATCCATTTTTCATCACTGGTGACAATTCTGTCCAAAAATGATTCACATGCATTATGCAGCAGAAGAGACAAGTGTGTTGCCTTGGGTTAGACTCAACAAGCATCTTCAGAGCATAAATATCAATTCCAACATGTCGGCCCCTGCCATCACAGTTTTCAAGGCTAGTCACCTGAACAAAATTTGCTGAACCATTGTTCACACGAACGTTCAAAACATTTCCATAAACTTCTTTGATATTCTTTGTGGCTATAGAAGCATTATTTTCCTTCATGTATTCAAACAGCATTACATGCCAAATATGTGTCTCATGTGCCATCACTATAAGGTATTAGAGTATACAAAACGTTACACATAGGCTACACTAATGTGACGTTTAGGCAGTTCATTTAACTATTATAGGTGATGTACGTTTTTTGGGGGGTGGTTATTGAAAGTGTTCCAAAACATGTATGAGTTTATGTCACAAATATAAAACATCTGTTTAACTAATTACTGATGCTTATTATCATCTTGCATTATTTTAAAATGTATCAGTAATCAAAGTATATAAGCTGTTTCTTCACCTAATTAACCTTAGAAGTAACTTCACACAAGTAATTCCTTTTCTATTCAAAATTCGGGAAGATTTGAAGATACCAAATTTATTCTAAGAAATTGACTAGTTTTTATATTCTTATTAAATTATAAATTTCCTTTCTCAGAACAAAATTATTTTGTTAACAGTAATAAATCACTAACAATCTACAGGTGAATCTTAGGATCCACTTATTATCATGTGGATCAGTCAAAGCTAATACAAGCATCTTAAGTTGTTAAAAAAAATTGCAACAACAGTTTTATTGTATATTAGTGAAAGTATCTAGATTTGCTCAGGTTATTAGGTTGATTTATTCCAGATGACTATGTCAGTGTGTGTATTCTGAACCCATTTTAGCATAAAAGTATAACCTATGTAATTTGTTGCTCCTTTACGGGATGTGGCCTTTTTATAAAGGTAACCTTCCTACTGACTTTACCGCTGATTTTAAACTTAAATAATAAAAAACAAACTTATTTAATTAATGGAGCCTCTAAATTAGAAAACAAAAATTTTTTTTCAATTCTATAGTTTATACATTTCATTCTATACTTTCAGCACGTAGCCTCTTAACAACAATATTAGATTACTAGCAGAGACCCACAAAAAATATCTGACCAAATTAGTATCTTTATCAAAACAGTACTTTTTTTTAAATATAACATTTCTAGCACAATACAAACGAATTGTAATCATAGACAACGAAATGTGTAAATCCACTTGTATATAGGCCGTACTTTATAAAACTTTAACTTATGTTAGGCATACGTTCGATAAAGTGATAAACTAAAACTGTAACCTGTGTATGTTTCTTTTTACTTTAGTTTAGTTAGTACTAAACTTTACTGTACTTAATACTA
>NW_013666325.1:211288-222120 GCF_000517525.1 Limulus polyphemus | reverse complement strand
AATGTTATTCTACGACCTAACATCAAACCTTTTTTTAAAACTTTAAAAAGTTTTTAATATTTCTGTTGTACAAAATGGTTAGTGAAGGATATTTACATTCCCCTTTTGTTGTTACTTTGTGTTTCATATAGCAATTGTAGTGACTTGATCACTGAGCTTTGCAGCTCTCTACCCCAGGCACACTGTTTGTCGTCGAGTGAATAATGTGCATGCACAGTTTTTCTTGGGGAAACATGCTTATGCAGCAGGTTCTCAGTTATAAAGCATAATGGTTGTACATACAAACATACTTTTATTGCTAAGCAACATGATATAAAAGCCATTGTTACCAAAATGTACTGGCTTTTCTATATATTAGATGTTGTTATATAAGGAACCATTTCATTTCTATGTGGTTTTTTGCTAGACTGCCTCATTAAAAAGATGTGCTCGCACTTGCGTGTCTTGTCTGTGATTTATACTCACATGTATAAAATAAATAATAATACCCAGGTGCACACACTCATGGTCCACTTAGTATGTGTGAAAAATTTCAGGTTTCTATTTTCTTTTCTCTTGAAGTTATGGTGGTCACACACAGACAGACATGCCCTTTTATTATTATAGATGTATTGCACATTTGTGTTTAAATGGTATATAACCAAGCACATAATCCCATTACATTATTAAAGCATTTTCATTAAGATTAAACTATTTGCAGCAAGTTTTTAGTTAGTTTGTTTTTTGAAGAATTTAGAACAAGTTGAAATCCAAAAAGTGAATTCTTTATTATTCATATAGGAAATAGGTAACAAATTTGCTGTTATAAAACTATGTATATTGAGTGTGGTTATATTGTATTTTTTGTATACACACACACACTCACATTTATATAATTGTTGCCTTTTATGATATATCAGGAAGATCAGGTTCAGAGAGCCAAGGAACAACTTGCAGCAAGATTGGATGCTCCAAAAGAATCTTCTGTCACGACAGAACAAATTAGGTACTGATGAAGAGTAGGAACTTTATTAATGTCTTAAGTCTTTTTGGATATTAGAGGTAGCTATTTATTTTATTCAGTTAGGTATTCTATTTAATGAAAATGTGTTTATTTAATCCACTCCCAACTTATATGCTACAAGATAAAACTTTTGGGAAAAAAATAAAATCATGCTTGATCGACTATCACTGAGGTTTGAGTTTGGTATCTTTGACATGTACTTAATGTTGCCAAGGGATCCACATGCAGTTCTGACCAAAACAGTATGCATCTTGTACTCATATGTAGGCTTACACACAAATTGTGAAATTTATGCAATCTTCTAATACAGTGAAATAGTTAAAATTGCTGTAAGGGAAAAAATAATTACTCCATCAATGTTTTCATTTAACCAATATGAACAATTTGTTTATTGTAAAATTTTTGTGATTCTTATTGTCAATATAATATTTGTATTTATACTTTTTAAAATTTATTTATTAACAGTTTTTGAAAGGAAGGCAATCATAAAAATAATTTTTACTACTAACTTTTTCCTGGTAGCACGTTACTTGCCTTAAAGCAGCTTAAACCTGCTTTCTTTCACAATGAAGAAAGTCAGTTGCTTTGATCAGCTTCCAATCTTCATAAAACACTTTGAAAATATTTGTGCCACACCTTTTGATGATCTGATCGACATGTATTTTCCCTTTAAGTTTTGTGACCTTTTAGTTTGAATAATAAAAATTATGAGCAATATGGATTTAGTTTGTTCTAACTCAGGTCACCTATATTCAGGTGGGAGTAGCACTATTGAAGTATAGTATGGCCCACCACTTAGAGCTCTTTTTGAAACCAGTGTTAATAAAAAAGTTCTTGGAAATATAGATTTACAGAATAGGCCCATATATAAATATTGTATTTTCTACTGCCCCAAGTGTAAATTAATTTCTGTATCAACCACCAACATTATTCATCAAAAGTAAAAATGCATAAACAGTAATCAATTAAAATTTTTATTCCTATTTTGAGAAGTGACATATAACCATCATTTGTCATTTTATCAAAGTACATTCCCTGAACAGCAGAAGGTAATTATTTTTCATTAAATTGTATGTCACTCATAATGTACTGTGAACTGAATATTATTTAAAAGATTATAATTATTTTCTTTTGCAATCAAGAAATCTTAGAGACTGAGTATGTAAAAAACAATTGCAGATCTCGACTTTTGGAAGCTATGTCAGTAGAGAGAATTGCAGCCATCAAAGCAAAACGTCTGGCCAAAAAGAGAGCAACCATTAAAGGAGATGATGACAATGGCTTGGGAATTCCAGATTATCAGGGTATTTTGGAGTATGATGTTGATGTCACAAAGGATATAATCAGTAGAGAGAGACAGTGGCGAACTAGGACTGTAATTTTACAGAGTGCTGGAAAGGTATAATAAATAAGTTTGTCATTCCCTTTTGATTAGGCTAAATTTTTACTGGGTGTAAAAAATTATTGTAACAGGATTCATGTAAGAGATGGAAATCAATTTTAAATCCAATATTTTATAGTCCTGACTTCAAGGCATTGAAAGTGGATTTTGTCAGTTTTTGTCTTAATAACCAAAAATTTATTACATTGTTAGTTGATATTTACTTTAACCTTTAAATTTTAGAAATTTCTATTGCATACATTAAAATGTATGAGCTCCATACAATTCCAGATGCTGGCAGATTTTGGTTGAAGCCATCTGCCATGTCACGACTATATATATTGCAGTTTGCTTCTCAGGCTGAGATGTTCCAAATACTTACCATCGTACAGATGTGGTTCTCAAGGTGGTCATGTGTTGGTCGGAGATGGTTCAGCTAAGTCCTGGCTGGTATTCCACCTCCTATTGTGGACTGGATGCACCCCTGGTTTGTGGTCCATCTTCCTACCATCTGCTGGATGTTGGATCCCTGCGTATCTGGTAATGATTGTAGCTGGACACAGCACAAGTATTCCCACTTGTGTACAGTTGGGTATCCTTCTCCCAGTGTGGACTGGAAGATGCATACCCAATGCCTCCAGGTTTTGGACCAAGATGTCATCCCACTGGGGCTTTCTACTTTCCTACCATCAACTGGATGTTGGTTTATGGTGGATCATATTTTGGTTGGGTTGGAAAAGCATGCAAGTGGAGACAGATTTATAGATTTTGGTATGAAAACTCACCTTCCCTACTAATTCCCATTTTGAGGTGAAGGAGTAGGTGATCCTTTGCCTACTGTAGAACTGATGTACAATTACAGATACTGCCTGGTGATTGATGAGGTTGAAAACTACCACTACAGTCTGTCATGCCCTAGCCCCTTGACACTCACGGGCCCCATTAATAGGTAATACGTATTATGGGATTCCTTTAGGTTTTTCCACCTTTTATGTTTGCAACACAGTCATAAAAGACGAGTGCAATGTGGAGAGGGTGCTGGTTACGATAGGGGTTGTGTCATGCTCCTATTGGTGGAGAGCTGCTGCATAATCATTTACAGGTGGACATGCAGAAACAAGAGGTGGAAAGCTAGTTGTGAGCATTGAAAATTTGCACTGATAGAGGGCAATAATAATTGAGAAAAGCTATTTTGTAAGTGGAGGTAAGTATCTGTTGAAAATACATTTTCAGTTTAGGAAAATGTTAACTTTATTTATTAATAGACATTTTATTTCATCTGTCATATAATTATAAAAGAATTTGTAAATTAATTGTCTTATTAATCTCTATTAATGAGTGAGAATGCCAGAGGGTTGTAGGTAATTCTTAATATTTTGAAAAAGAATGGAAGTATTGCATCTAGATGCAGGTAAACCTAAACCTGTTTTGGTATAATAAAACAAAGCCAGGCATGGCTTGTTAGTTAGGACACTTGAGTTGCAATCTGTGGGTTGCAGGTTGAAATTACTCTCACCAAATATACTTGCCCTTTTGGCCATGGGAGCATTATAATGTGACCTTCATTCCCAATTTATGGATCTCTCTTTTTAGTCTGGTTTTAGCACTTTATTTCTTCACATATGTATTCAAACCATTAGCTGGTCTTCTAAATGCTCTCAGTATCGACTGTTCTCATTACAAGGATGATTAAGAGGATTTTACTCTGTGGTTGCCTTGCAATGAATTGACATTCCAGTTAGCTTTTTCTTCGGGATGGATTGTTCACTAGTCCAAGTCACAGTTTGTGCCTACTTGTTATCTCAGTCATGTTAGATTTCACATTAATAATCTCTCAGGAACTCTACACCCATTTCCATTGGTTTTGCAATCTCTTGGGTTTTTGTTGTGTATGCTTCTACACCTGCCAAATACATCCTCTTATTTGGGAATAATGGTTTCTCTTTGCATGGCAACTCCCTTAGATAGTGATTACTTTAGATACTGTCAATGGGATCTTGCTCCTGCTTGGTCTATCCTCAGACCTATTGTCTTTTGGAATTTCTCCTAATATTCTCAATTACCTTCAAGTGTGGGCTCATTCATGAGTTTTTTGTTGTAAGTTTCATTTTTCTACCACCTCTTCTGGTCTTGGATTTATTCAAAGATGCCTCTGTACTAACATAGGGTGTTTGTTGGGGGGTACCATTATATTTTGAGTCTCTAGTCTTCTAAGATATCCCATTTTCATATTATTTACTAGATATTTGGGCTGTTCTATGTTAATGTCAGGAGTTCCTAACCCAGTTACACCATTGCTGTGTTTTAGCACTGAAAGATACTTAGACTTTGTTGACATATATCAACAGATAGGGTGAGATTTGATTTCATAACCTTTGTTTGCTGCTGTTTCTGTAATTTTCAGCTGCATTCACATCATTTCTTTCTCTGAGCTAGTATTTCATTGGCTATGCCAATGGTTCATTCAGCCTATGCTTGATATATTAATGACAGCAGAGTATCATTTTTTGATGCTTTATTGGTTTCCAGTATTGGGTCCAGCTTCTCTAACTTTGAACCGATATTGGGAAAATTTTTTCTTCATGCCTACTTTCTTCTTCAAGTTGTTTCTCAGGTAGTGACTAAGGTCAGTTGGTTCCATTTTTCAGTTCTTTTTATTGCTCTACGATGGCCTGCCACATCATGGTTTCCATTTCTCTTGCCAGTCTCAGATGAATAATATACTGTTATTTTTTTAGTACATCTTGCACAACGATGTTTGTTGTTTACTGTATCATGATTGGCTATTAATCAATCATTGTTAGTAAATCTGGCTTCTCTCCTTGGGTAGCTGAAATGTTGTCACAGTCTTAAAGATGCTTCTCCCCGGCAGTATACCAATCTCATTGGTATATTTTCTGGCTTGCAGAATACAGTTTCATGTTCTTCTCCAACTCCTTAACTGCCTGGTTCTTCTTTTTTTATTTATCTCTTTCATGACCAGAGCTTGCTTGCTTTTATTGCACACTAGAGAGTTGCACTCTCAGTCGCTTTCAGTTACCAAATAAAAATTTCATATGCCTGTATCAGCCCTACTCCTTTTCAAGCTCTTTTTCAAGATTTTGATTATGGTTCTCATAAGCATCTAGATATTATTTTCAGAGGAATTTAAATCTGGTCCTAAGTTACCTGGCTTTTCATTTTGCACCCTTCACAACTTGTATCATTTTTCTCTGAAGACACATTTCATTTTGTTACTCACTTCAGGGAGGGAAATGTTCAGAATTTTTTTTTGCCATTGATGCTTTTTATAGAATTTTTATATTTTCCAGGGAAGTTCTGTACTTATTACTGATAGAGCTTTCCTACCATAAACATGGGCTGCAAGAGATGATGACTACTGTTTTTTCTCATATTGTGTTACCTACTCTCTCTGACCCTGATTCTTGCTCCACGGATCTTCTTCTATTCTCATTAATGAATTGGTTTGTGTAGCTCATCTGTCCTGTTAATCATAATGTTCCTGATTAATATAAGCATGGATTTTAGGTTACATTTCATCATATTCACCATTTGGCAATATTTTTAGCCTCCTGGTCTCTGTACCCTTTAGTGGACATCTTACAGGCTGGTGGGAATAAATCTGAAATTTTTTTTATTTTACCCACATCACATAATTGTATCTTCATTTGCCACTTATGGCTGTTCTTTAGGCTAGATGTAATCTGTCTCTTGTGAGTTTTTATACATTTTGCCATTCTGTCTGATACCCTTTGTTAACTATTTTCATGATGTTTGGGATTGTGAATAACTTTGACTTCAGAACAAACAATACCAAAAAAGAAATATGCAATTATCAAGTACAGTTTCTTCTTATGTATCAGGTATTTGTTTGTATTGATTTGTCCAGTCAGGACTCTTGTATTTTATTTAACTTTTGCAGATTTCTACTTGAAAGTGGACAGAGGATGCCATTTTGTGGCTGATGATGCCTCAGCAGGTACCTTTCCCATCTTCACATATTCATCCTTGTGTGGCATTAGAGATGTTGAAAAATGAGGCTACTGTTATCAGTAAATGTCTCAGCTCCAACCACGATGGGGAACATCTTTGTTTTTGATCTCATTTCTTTATGTTTGATGTTCTTGTTTTATTGTCCTAACATTATTGAGTCCATCTTTGGGGACTTCTTGGGTGTTTCTTCAATTCTTTCTGAGCATGACTCACTGGCCATTTTTAATATGGATGAAGAGGGGCTATTGCCTGTTGAGTATGTTCTCTCATAATATGTGTATGGACTGCTTGCCTGAGAACCTTGTCCTGCAGGAGCAGGACTTAGTATTCCTTCTACCTTTTTATGCCATCATCTGTGCTCCATTGTTGGTTCCACAGATTCAGTGTACCATTCACAGAATTGACCCCTTTGCCTGAATTAAGGAGTGTCATTGACAAAGAGGTAAGTTGCTGAGAAGAATGCTTTCTTTCTGTGTGTCCTTTAGGTCTAGTTTTTTTTATGAAGATTGTCTGCTCCACTCATTGTCTCCTGCAAATTATTTTCTTTTTTTCTGGATTCTACTGAGACTACATATTTTTTCTAGTGTAGATTATTATCTTTCTGCCTGTAGCTTTTAGTTTTTTTATTTTCAATTTCTTTTTGTGTTCATCAGTTTCTTCCTCCTTCACATTGTGGGTATTCTGAATTTCTGTATTTCAGAGGTAAGCCTATCAGATTTGCAGTTTGCATTGTTAGAATTAAAATTAATTACAAACAGGTTCCTATGAAATACCTTCCCTTTCAACCTCCCATCACCCAAATTTCATCATGAATGCAACTTTCAATAAATCTAAATTATGACAGAAAATCAGAGCTTATGTAAAATCCTCTGATGCTTGCACAATAAGTCAGGTGGGAGAGTGGAGAATTACATTTGTAAATTTTTAGTCATATGTCTTGTTGACAGCATGAGTTCAAAGTCAACAAGAAAAGGCTTTCAGTATTTCAGAGGTAAGTACCCGTGAAATTCATTTTTAATTGTAAAAAATGTAACATTTACTCTGTGAGCATTCCTAGTGAAATTGTTTCGTCCAAGTCCATTTGTGATTGAGTACCATTTTGCCTGTGATTATCTCCAGAATTTTACAATTATGGATTATCAGGGTTTTACTATTAAGAATCTGGAATATTAAATTTATTATATTTAAATGTCAGTTTACATGAGTGTAGATTTTTAGACTTGAATCAATGAAATATTTATATTGAATATGCCTACTTTAAAATAACTTTTATATATAATTTTTTTTTGCTACAGAACTTTGCCAAGAACATATTTCCCTTGTTGCAATCTATAAAAGTCAGGGAAGAAGGTGGTGGACGGAATCAACCCCAGGAAAAACTTCAGACACCTCGGGTAATTCTGTTGTCATTTTAACACTTTTTTTTTTATAATCGAACCACACCTTTCATCCAGAAAAATCATTATTATTATTTACCTTGCATTATATTATATTATATTAGGAGAATGTGGTATTGGAATATGAATACATGAGACAGCACTCTTAGGGAGAAAAAAGAAAGGATCACTTATTTTATCCTATAAATTTATATTATTTAAAAAGCATGAATAAACTAAAGCAAACTTGATGGACAATTACAACAAAAACTCCTGATTAAAATATCCTAGCAACACTTTACAATATATGAAATGAGAGGTAGGACTCCATTCCTTATAGTGCACACTAATATGTTACTGACAACTTTACTGATGCAGTTTGTAATAGTGCTTGTAATAGTGAGTTCTCGATGAAAGTTTCTCTTCTGTGCCCATCTAAGCATTGGTATGAATCTTACCTCACTTGCTTCAACCTTTATACCCCCACTATATTTCCCAAAGCAAGTTAAATCTTGTTATTCTCTCCACATATGTCAATGCAACTCCTATCCTAGATCAGTACAAAAGCTTCCAGTTATTACTTCCTATTCACTTTTCTTGATGGCAGAACATTACGATGACAGTTTTACGTGCTTGCTGTGAGTTGTATAGCTGTTAACTACGCTTTTAACAATTTCTGTTTTTAGACTTGATTTCTTGACTTATTGTCTATTTTGTTTATTTTACAAAAAAAAAAACAATTTCAGGGACATTTTAATATATCAATTCACAAATTCACGTCTAGTGCTCCTACTTTGCCACCTCTGCGTTATCCAAGTATTGGGGAGGGCCCCTTTCTGTGGAGGATAACCAGTCCCTCATACACAGAGTATTGGAGTTTTACATGAGGTCTGATGTTTTTTCTCCTGTTGGCTCAGAGGCTGAGCTTGTGGGAGATCAAGGGGAAACTGGTGAGAATTTGGGCTCTATTTTTCCAGCACCTTCCTTTGCTCAGACAGTTACTCATGAGCCTCGGACAGACATTCTGCCTCATGTACCACTTTTGCAACTAATATATAAAGTTTGCAATGTCTTGAGCTTTTCTCCTGTAGCTTATGACTCTTCTCCTTCTTTACTGGGGGAAAGTTATTTGGCTGATTACCTGGTCTTTCTACCTTTGCTGATCAGTTGAGAATGGGATCAGCATGCCTTAATTATCCATTGCTTGGAGAACCCTTATTTAGATTCTGAGAGGTTAGATTATCTTCTTCCTATTTGAGTTACTAGACCTGATGCCACTGTTTGTCTTAACCTGAGTTTTTCCGAATTTGTCTGTCCCTTACAACAGTTTTATCTTCTTTGCAACTGTTGTCTGAGGCCTATCACAGGTCTCCTGCTCAATTTTCTGAGGAATATTAGTCATTATTTATTGACTTCTACTTTGGTAAGATTATCAGCTTCTGCTCTCTCCTTGGTCTCTTGGTTGGTTTGTTACTGGGATCTTTTGGAGAGAGATGTCTTCCTTGAGGGAGTTCAACTTCGTTATTCAGCCCTTGGAGATCTCTGTGAAGCTCCTTTCTTCAGACATTCAATTTTTACAGGTATTCCAGATTCTACTCTTCTCTTTCGACAATGACCTCTCACCTTTCCCGGTCTTCTATTTGATGGTTTCCTGCATCTCACGTTAAGGTTTCCAGACCTCCTACATCGGCTCCATGTTCTATCAGAACACAAGGGAGATTCTGACTTAACAGTAGGTTTCCTCTGCTTGTGTGGAGCACAGACAATGGCATCAGTAACTACCCTATGTGGTCTGGTCCTGTGGGGGCTCAACTCAGATGGTTCAAGCCAGTATGGGAGACCTTCGCCACAAATCAATGGGTCATTCAAGTTCTAATGAGAGGATTAGTCCTTCATTTCACGCCTCTTCCTCTGTTGCCTCTCATACCAGTTGTCTTTCCCCTCCCTAAGGATCGTCTTACATCCAGTCATCTAGCAAAAGCCATCCAGGATCTTCTGCACAAAGAGGCAGTAGAGTGTGTTGACTTTTCTCTTGAGACGGGTGATTTGTGACCTATCATTGACCTTTCTCGTCTCAGTCTTTTTCTCCAGCCTCATCAGTTTATGATGGAACCTTTTCTTTAAGTTTTGTGGCACATGGCATCTGGTCTATGGATAACAAAGTTTGATGTTGCTAATGCCTCTTTTCACATTTTGATCGTGGAGTCTTCATGTCATTAACTCTGCTTTGTGCATGAGAGACGTCTTTCAGTTTTGTGCTCTACCATTTGGCCTCACATCTGCCTCATACGTCTTTTGCAGGATAGTCAGATCCTTTTCACATTATCTTCACTCATTGGGCATTCACACTTACCATTATATGGACAATTGGCTTCTTCTCATTTCTTCCTGCCACTTGGCAAAAACTTCACACTTGAGCTCTCTTATCCGAAGCTTTCAGAACTAGGTTTTTCATCAAAATGGAGATGTCTATTCTTACTCCCACACAGTACCTCATCCGTTTTGGAGTGTTTTTCACTTCCTGTCTCATTCTGGCCCAACCTTCTGCTTTGTACTTTTGGGCCATGGATAGGGCCATTTTTCTAATACAGTCATTTCCTTCTTCACTGTTGCATATGGTTCTATCATTTTGGGGATGTGCACATTTTTTTAATCACTCATTCCTTTAGGTCGGGTCCACATGTATTCCCATCAGTGGTTGTTATTGGAACAATGTAATGTTTGCAGTGATGTGCTGGATTATTCAGTGGCCCTATTGGCTTCCAACCTGATCGATCTTCCAACCTCCTTTCCCCATGTCCAGAGATACATCTTTTCACAGATCCTTCTCTCCAGGAATGGGGTGCTTGTATAGGGGATATGGACTTCAAGGGCCTCTGGACAGATGAAGAATCTCCTCTCCACATAAATCTCTTAGAGCTTCCAGCCGTTCAATGAGCTATGTCTTTGGGTCTTGCTTTATTGGAAGGGAAAGTGGTAATGCTTCACTTGGACAATTCCACTGTCATCACCTACACTACTAGCACTCATTCCAGGTCTCTTTGTTTTCATATATCGGATCTTCGCTTTTGGGCCCACA
>NW_013666325.1:203994-211046 GCF_000517525.1 Limulus polyphemus | reverse complement strand
AAGCTGTACAGAAGCTTTGTGGTGTGACAGGACCACTGTCATCACCTACACTACTAGCACTCATTCCAGGTCTCTTTGTTTTCATATATCGGATCTTCGCTTTTGGGCCCACAATCATCAGATTGTTCTTCTTGCTTGTCAAGTTCCAGGCGTAATGAATTTATTGGCCAATCAATTATCTTGTCCCACAGAGTTCTTCTCATGAAATGGATGCTTCATCCACAAATTTTTCATTGGATCTACTCTTGTCTCAGGACTCCTCAGATTGATGCTTTCACCACATGCTGGAATTCCCAGCTCTCATCCTTCTGGTCTTCTGTATCTTACCCTTGGGCTTTGGGCATAGATGCTCTCAGTAAGGATTGGATGGGTCTTCATCTTTACATGTTCCCTCTAATTCATCTGCTATCCAAGATTCTTGCACTGATTTGCTCCTGGTCATGTCGAGTTCCTCTGGTGGTGCCACATTGGTTGAGTCAGCCTTGGTTTCCACTCCTTCAGTATCTTCAGGAGTGCCAACCTCTTCCACTTCCTCTATGGCCATCTCTCTTATGCCTGGATTTTATGCGGTTCATTGCACGTGATTAGGGCTTGACCTCTTGAGTGGCGCATTTCTTATTTTCTTCTGTTGTTGGATAGCAGCCATCAATGTTCAAATGTGTTTATAATTTATGTTCACAGAACCCTTTACCATTCCACTTATGTTCTGTTGTATCCCGATAGGTCTTTTCTACCCCAAACTTCAGCAGCTTGAGAAGGGGATAAGGCTTTCTCTCTTATTAATCTTCCCTCCAGTTTTCATTGTTTTTTATGCCCGGTTCAGGCTCTCCAATGTTATGCTGTACACACTAAAGGGTTTAGGGGCTCCTATCACCATTTGTTTCTTCATTGGGATCCTAAGTTGTCACATGACTTATACCTGGTCACTTGGACAGATTGGGTTCATCAATTGGTTTGTATTGCTTACTCTGTGCTTTCATTGGAAGAGTAGAGGCTCTTTGGCTCTCATCTTTTCAAGTTTGCCATATCTCAATGTCCCTGGCAGCTTGGTTACATTGCCTGCTGGAGGAAATTGTACAGGCTGGTATGTGGACCATGCCTAATACATTTATATCTCATTATTTATATAATTTGGTAGTTGCCTCCTTTGAAGGTTTTTGGCTACTCCCTGTGGCTATTCTCCATGTCCCGGCTAGATTGTAAGAGAGGTGAGAGACTTTATTTTTCTGTGTTTATTTGTATTCTTTTTCAGGGACGCTGTTGTCCTTTTCATTTGGATCCCACTCAGTGGTGGGTGTTGACTGGTCTGGTATGCTTCTTTCCAAATCGACAAAAGCTATCAGTCGACTGATACAAATTTTCCTTGTAGCAACAAGCTCTGTGTTGAGATGGGGTGTTCAATATGACTACCTTGTGTGCTTTACAGGTGGTAAACAATTATAACACAAAGACAAATGCACTACTGAACTGCCACTCATGGATTATCATCAGTAAAACTTAAGGGGATTTTGCCCATTCCTGCTGACCTCTGGATTGAATAAATTGGGGTTAGTTTGCTTTTCAAAATAGGAATTGTGGTACACCTATTGCACCGTCTATGGAGCATCATTCCTGGGAACTCCTCAATGCGAGTATCCTCCCATTTCTCCTAGTGGAGCATGGGAGTCCTTACCACTCCCAGTTTCCAGTTGTTGGAGTGGTGGACAGAGGTTTATTCATCCTGAGTGATGCTTGAACTCATTATTCCATTCAAGGAAGAGAGCAAAGCTGAAAGCCCTCCTACCAATAACCCTGGATGGTTTTCCCTGATGTAGTCGGGGGGGGGGAGCAGCACCAGCCTATGCAGGAGCCTCCTCGTAATTCCAGTTCAGAGATGACTCTTCACTATCCAGTTGAGTTGAGCGTGGCCCTTCTTTTAGGTCATTGTCTTTATTTTGATTATCATGGAAGAGGGTGCTCGACTCCTTATAATTCTGCACGTGGAGTGTCAATTTTTGTGCCATTGGTTGGACTTAGTTTGTTCCACATCCTTCTCATAATTCTGGCTGCAATAGGTGTTGCCTTGCCTTTCAGGTTGGAGAGTTAGGATTTCTGTTCGTAATCTCTTTTTCTTCAGGTTGAATGAGATGTGAAAGGTTCTGTAATTCTGAGTTTGGTGTGTTGCAATTTTCGCTTCATCAGGTAGGGGTGAGGGTTTGTCAACTTTTATGTTGCTAGCCCTCTCTTTGTAATTCTGGTGGCTCAACATGCAACATTCTGTAAATTTCAGGTTGGGTTCCAATAATACCACATTACAAAACAAGAACAAATACAAAGTGGTCCTCATGCTCTAGCCACTATGCCTTTGATCTATCTTTTGGTCCACAGCCCTATAATTCCAATAAGGAGGTGTGGGACCTTGTCTGCCCTGTTGGGGTCTAGATGAATCCCATGAGTTAGGTGCAGTATTTCATCCCTTCATGTTTTCTTCTAACAAAGTTAGGATTTTGCCTGTGTGGCCAGTCAGCCTTTACTGTCCACGAATTAGATTTCATCTTGTCTGGGTGAAGAGCATACCTGTTCCAGAAGTAGTGCAGACCCCACTAATGTGCTATTACTATATCTCATTTGTGCATACCTCTTTTCTGTGCAGATGTTTTATGTGTGGATCTTGCTGTTATCGGCTCCTCCACCTTGTAAATGTGGGATTCTAGCTATAGTGTGTTTTGGAAGTTAACTGTTTCCTATACTGAAAATGTACTTCCGATAATACTTGCCTCCTATCACACTCTCCTGCCCTTCCTCTCCATGAAATGGCCAGTGTTTGGGTCTGCTAATTTGGACTGTCTCAAAAAGTTAATAGGAAGAAGTAATGGGGAGAGAATCACAATATTTAACTTGCTTTGGGCAATATAGTGGGGTATAAAGGCTGGAGCAAGCAAAGTAAGATTCATACCAATGCTTAGATGGACAGAGAAGAGAAACTTTCATCATCAGGATAAAGCTATAGTTTGAGAAGAGGTAAGTATCATCAGAAATACATTTTCATTATAGGAAATTGTTAACTTTCCTATCAAAATATCTTTGTTGTTAACTATATTATGCAAATAGAGATCATTACATGTGATGGGCCCTGGCATGGCCTGGTGTTTAGGGCATTCGACTCCTAACCTGTGGGTTGCAGGTTCGAATCCAGCCATTGAACATGTTTGTCCTTTCATGCATGGGGGCATTACCATGTGATGGTTAATCTTATTCTTCATTGGTAAAGAGTAGCCCAAGTGCTGGTCATGGGTGGGGTTGATTAGTTACCTTCCCTCTAATCTATCACTTCAACATTAGGGACAGCTAGCACTAGTAGGCCTCAAATTGCAACAAAACAAACAAAATCATATGTGCTATGATTCATTTCAAATGCTGGCTAATGCATTTCACTCTTGTATTTTAAATCTACTATTGTGTCTTGTTATTACTGTATGGAAATAAAAGGTAGTAAACATATAAATATATTTTCTATTCCCTTACATCTAGGATAAATTGCTTGTATGTTTATGAAAAAATGAAATATCTGGAGTGTTTTGGTTTGAAGATAATAATTTGTTTTCTTACTTATTTTATTAAAATATATTCAATTACATCTCAATTGCTTTTCAAAGTAAAGTTTTTTTCAAAAATTGAACAAATTTTGTTACTGGTAAGTTTTATTTTTTCTTCAACCATCATTTTCTGAGTTGTATATTGGTCAAATCAAATTGTTTTTAGAACAGTGAAGATGATGAAAGAAATTATCATGAAGTGAAAATTTTTTGGTTTCAATGAAACATACACTACTTAATATAAATCTAAATGGAAATAAATTAATGATTCCTACCTCCATTAACAGTTGAAGTTACAATTAAAATTGTTAATACTGAAGATACAACACCCATACAAAATACATTTTCTTATGATGAGTATTTGATCTTTTTCTCACCACTAATAATACACTCACTTAGTGAAAGCATAGAATGAAAATATTATAGATGACCTTTAACAATAAATGTATTTATGACCATAACCTTCAACATTTTTGTATCCTGATTAAAATAATAAATGTTTTGATGTACTTGTAACTATAACACAGTCAGCTTTATAAGAGAGGAAAGTATAAAATGGTACTAGCCTAATTACACATATTTATCCTTTTCTAAATGTATTAAAATTAAGTTTTTCAGATGAGAACAACTGTTAACATTAATTTTACAGTATGCCTGCTATGAATGTCATGGCTACGTGTGTCTAGGAGGCTGAAGGCTAAAAAGGTTGTGGGTAAATTGCTAGACTAGTTAGCTCTTTGGATTTGAAGGTGTATTTGAATCACTAGAATAAAGCCCAGCATGAGCAGGTGGTTAGGGCGTGGGTTTGAAACCCTGTCCCACTAAACATGTTCAACCTTTCAGCCATGGGGGGGCATTATAATGATGGTCAATCCCACTATTTGTTGGTAAAAGAGTAGCCCAAGAGTTGGTGGTGGGTGACGATGACTAGCAGCCTTCCCTCTAGTCTTTCAATGCTAAATTAGGGATGACTAACACAGTTAACCCTTATGTAGCTTTGTGCAAAATTCAAAAACAAACAAAAAAAACATTAGAACAAGTCCGTTTCTAGAAACTGATTATACAAGTGAATCACTAGAATAAGTCCTCTTCACTTATTGAAGAAGCAAACGAATTGTTAGAATAAGCTCATTTACAGGAATTGAAGCTGGGGGCAGATCACTAGAATAACTCGATTTTTTGATATTGGAGATTATGTGTCTCAAAAGGATGAATTAGATTTTTAGAATCTTTAGAATAAGTTTAAGTACATGACTTGAAAATCCAGGTGAAACATTAAAATAAAACCTTTTCTGGGACTTAAAGACACATGCACATTACTAGAATATGTCTACTTCCAGGATTTGAAGATGGATACAAATCAGTAGAATAATTCAACACTTATGTCATTAAGATGCTGATGAATCAGTTGTAAAACTTTATATTTTGTATTTTTTCTGAGAATTAAAGTAGTAAATCAATTTCTAGAATGAATCCACTTCTGTGATTTGAAAATTTAACAAATAATGTGCAATAATTTTAGAATTTACTTTGGGAACTAATATAAGATGTAAGAGTCTGTTTAGAACCATGGGTCAAATTCCTTGGTATTCTTTTGAGTAACAAAGATTTTGTGGCAAAATTAAGTTCCTCAAAATGTTATTTGTCGTAGTGAAGAGGATGTCTGCATTTTGTACTGGCTGTTCCTAACTGGTGATAAGTTTAACTGAATTTATCTAAAACTGAATGAAATGGGTTGCAGTAAAGATGTGTATATTGTGTTACAAATTTAAATAGTGAAAAATGTAAAGTAAAGCATATGAGTGGTAGCAGACTAAATTGTTGCAGCATTTTTACCAATATGAAAGTTTAGCTGTCCTTTGAGTAGTGCCTCAGTAATATAGAAAAATTTCAGCAGTAGCTGGTAATAGTGCAACATTACTAACAACAAGTAAAAATACACAGTATATATAACTATCCTCACAAAATATTTGCATCCTGTTTATTTAGTTTTTGAGAAGATTGTAAAAATGACAATGGCAGGCTAGTGATATTCATGCATAGTTCCAAGCTGAACACTTTGAAGTTGCTTACATAATTAGCAGCTGCTGTGAATTTTACTGAAAGGAAAATATTTAATGTAAATCTAGATCCCATCTTGCATCAGTTGCCAGTCCTACCCTGTTTAAAGAAAGTGAACTGAATTTAAAATTGTATTTAAGCAAATTTAAACTTTCTAGCACATAATGTAATCATAAACAGAATTGATTGAACATATCTTTCTTAGATGTAGTTGTATAAGAGAAAGAAATTATATAGTGTATACACACACACACACAATATAGGCTGCATTGTTATGAACAATTTAAAATAACTCTCTGTTGATTATAAATTTTATTTGATAGGCTACTCCAGTGCATCCTGTCCCACAGCCTACTGTGTATAACAGATATGATCAGGAAAGATTCAGGGGGAAAGAAGGTAAGGTCACCAGTTTTGTGAGATACAGAGTAGAAAACGTGGAAACATCTACATAGTATTTGTTGGATGGAGTAAAAACCCAAAAATAGAATTCATTGATTGTAATCAAACTTTATCATGATATTTGTAGAACAGAACTGTACCACTTGATTAGTGCATAAACCAATCATCAGATTCATGTTTTACACAGAAAAAATCATTAAGAGTTAATATAACATATTTTGGGACAACATGGGACCTATTGGTCCATCTCGGTTGTTCCATTCTCAAAACTGAATGGAGAGTCTCCACATAAAATTAGGAGCTATGATGATTTTTTTCTGATTCTCTTGAAGAAAGGTCTACTCTTCAAGTGTGTTTGGATTATAGTTTTTTTAAATTGATTTTAACCTTTTGGATTAAACTTAAGTACATTAAGAGTTCTGTACTGTAATGCTAGAATTTATAGCAAAACTCATTTACATTTGTCTCATTAGATGGTGAGACCTAATAATAGAAAGGTTATTGTACTAATGATTTTGTTTAAGTGGACTATTTCAATAATGTATTTTTTGGGAGTGAAACTTTGCTCAAATTCAACAATTTATCTGGGCATTTAAACTAGTAATTATTTATTACGAATGACATGGATATGTTACAGTGATGTTTCCTCACAGTATGAGAAATATAATTTTCCACCCCAGTTTGTAGTGATAAACAGTAACAGAATAAAATTTACTTGATCAGTGCACATGTTATGAAGAAGTAACTTTCACAGCATTGCTTCTGAAGAAGGAACACCTGTTATGCACTAGTTTTTGTGAATTAACATGTTTAACATTAACATGTTTGTTATTTCATATATTTAGAAGGGATTTGATTCCCTTCGGTGGACACAGCAGATAGTCTGATGTGGCTTTGTTATAGGAAAAATCACGCACATTTATCGCCCCCCCCCCCCCCCCGCGTACTACGTCGTACGTACGTCTACGTCGTACGTACGTAACTAACGTACGTTACGTAACCGTAACCGTCGTA
>NW_013666325.1:168687-202994 GCF_000517525.1 Limulus polyphemus | reverse complement strand
TATATTATTTAGTAAGGGAGGTTAGTATTCCTTCCGGTCGGACGACAGACAGATAGTCTGATAGTGGCTTGTTATAAAGGAAAAACGAAACACACATTTATGCCCCCCCCCCCCCCGTGGTACAGCGGTATATCTGCGGACTTACAGTGCTAGAAACTAGGTTTTGACACCCGTGATGGGCAGAGTACAGATAGCCCATTGTGTAGCTTTGTGTCTAACTTCAAACATGTTTATAAAGATAAAAAACAGCTAATGTGCAAGTGAAGTATTTAGTATTTTTATCAATACTAGATATGAGCCTCCATTGCCACATTTTGTGTTAGTTGAATACGAGAAGTCAAACATAATGAATACTGACAGTAAATAATGTATCTTAATACTCTTCATGTTATTTGCAACTTGTGATAAATTACCTTTCAAATGTTTTTAAATATAAAGTATGCAACATTGTGTGACAAATATCTTATGTTTTTATGATAGTATTACTAAAACAGAATGGGGACAACATAAGCCCATCTTGTAATATAGTAATGAGCCTGTCTTCATTGAATTTGCAATAGTCTCAGATTGTGCTGATGCATATAGTTGATAAAGATGAGTAGCTGCTTGTCTATCAATTGTTGGTTATGAAAGATAAACCTTCTTAGAATAGAAACATGGTTGAGACATTCAGCTTACCCTCTTAAATCTTCTGTGGGTAGATGTGGAAAAATTATATGTGGTATATTAATTATCAGAAAGACTGCCCAAAATGAACCACTGCTTATTCCATGTGAACTTTGAAGTCTTTTGTGAATCATAAGTGCTCATATGACATTGGTTCTATTTACCTAGGATTTTTAATGAGTTCAGGATTATCCCAACACATTTAACGTGTGTAGGATTTCTATGTGGCTGGATTTTGCATACAAACTGCAAACCTATAAGTTTCTCATCTCAGCCATGAATGCAAGGCTTTGACTCTCATGGTGCATTAGATATCAAACTGTGGGTGAATAAAAGTGGACAGCCATCAGGTGGAGTGTTGATTCTCACTATTCATTGTTTAATTTGAATAGACATTTTGGGTTTGTCAGCAGTTTAGAGAATACTGTTTATAAACGTGTTATTCCAAATATAAAGAGTGGTGGAGACAGTGTCATATTGAGAGCCTGTTTTAACTGACTTGGACTGGCCCACTGTCAGTAGTTTAGAAATCCACAAGTGCCTTGTTATGTTATGAGATTTTGGACAATGCTGCACAGATGGAATTCTCTTGGGAAAGATTGCATCAACCATAATGTAGAAGACTTGAGTTTCCATAAACTACATTATTACAGTAATTGTGAAATTTTGATTGTATATATTTTTTGCAAACCCTAGGATGCTGTAACATTATTAAATACTGCTGATAAACTTTAAATATTCAATTTTTCTTGCTGTTTTCAACCTTTTGAGTACCATGTGAGTTTGTTAGCTTTACAGAGTTTTGTCAAAAATTATATTTAATTAAAATGCTGTATTTATTTGCATAAAACTTTTAGTTAAGATTTAAAGTCATCGTACACTTGAGGAATAAAAAGACATTTTTGCCGAAACTTATATTAATTCATCATATTATGTTAATTTTTTTTTAGTACATGAAAGTCCTAAATGTTTTGTTTATCTTGTATCTAGTCCTTTCTTGAATCACAAAGAACAATAATCACACACCTAAACTCAAAATAACAAAACATTACCAGAGGGTGGAAATAGTTTATTCTTATAAATCCATAGGTTTGGTTTGTTTAAGACAGGTAAAATAAAAAACACAAGGTGGTTAAGAAATTGTTAGTTGGTTGAAACTGATAAATCACAAACATTGAAAAAGGAAGAAAACTTGTAAAATGAGAAGATGGCTATTTTTTAGATGTCTGGTATCCTCCTTTTGAAAGATGAAAACGTGGGCCAGGATGTCTGTGCTTATATTTGTATGTCACGATCAAGATAACTAATAATGTATTTGGTTATGCAGTTATCCTACTGATTTTACTATGCAATAGCTTTAGACTAAGGATTATTAAATATTATACAGAATGGTATTCATGATCTATGGTAACAACCTCTCCTTCCATCCCTGATAGCATTCTCTGTGATGGTGTTGTTTATGTACAATTTCTCACTAGTGCAATTTCCACTGTGGAAGGCCATTTGTGCAACCACTGAAGTCAGTGTTACCCTTTCTTTAACCTTTTCATTATTTCCAAAGTATATCAGTCATGCACAGACAGATATACTTTTGCTAAGGTAATGGCATATGCATATTTAACTTTATCCTTTGTCAGTTACCACTGGACAGTTTGTCTTCTATTCAACTATGTACTTTGAGAGAAGCTTGTGAATCTAGGCTCTTATGACATTTGTAGATCTAACCCATATGAATTATCTTGTATGAACTTCAAAAGGACTACTGTGATTATTAAAAACTCAATAATACAACATTAAAATTTGCGCAATACTTTAACAAAGTTTTTTATTAAAGTCACCAGGCTTGGCTTAACAACTGCATGTTTTGTTGGGTCACAGACTCACTGTCGTTAGGATGGAAAAAGCAGTAAAGAACTCAGTACTGTTTATATATCTTTCCAGTTTTTGTATAATGCAAGAAACATGTAGAAGTTGTTTGGTAATATTGGTACCTTTAATAAAGTTTTTTAAAATATTATGTAAATTTTAATGCTGTCATATTGAGTTTTTAATAAGTACTTAACACAAGATTGGTCTAATTTGATTTTAATTTTAATGACTACTGTGTTCTTGGGTTGCATCTAATGTTTAATTTTTTTCACTTCTTCTAGTGTACAACTTGCAAATTGTTGAGGAGTAACCTGTTTTTTTCACTGCTGGTATCATTCCTTCCCTTGCTATACCAATATAATTCAATAGTAGAGATATTTTCTTTCTTCAAAATGCTATTATTTTGTGCCTTACATGATTTTATAAACACAGAATACGAGGACTTCATAATCCTATTATGCATCCCTTCAAGATATGGTCAGTTTCAGGTGTTTTCTGCAGTCACAGGCCACAAGAATGGCCATGGGCCAGTTATAGTATATTTTTATTGTTACCAAAGATTGTGAACAACCCTCTGTTAATACTAAATTGATATCTTATGCTTTCTTAAATTTTTTACCACAGTTTTGATAATCCACATAAATGTGTTTTCACTTACATTCACTGTACAAGAACAAAATATATGTATGACTTGTTGAAGAGATTACATTGGATGCCTTTATGGTAGGAGACCTAATTGATTTCTCAAAAAAGACTGAAATAATTTTAGAAGTATCTTTTTTTTTTTCAATGAATTTTTAATGGATTAGAGTAACTGGTGTCTAAGTCTTAAAATTATTGCCTCTGATATCTGGGCTGTGCATGAACTAATGGTTAAGATGTTCATACTGTATATTTGAGAGACCATGGTTTGCAGTAAATTCCTTAAAATCACACTCCTGGACCTGCACACGTGTTCCCAGACGAGGATGGCAGGACAGAAGCCATTTTTTTCCTTTGCTTCCTTGTCTTGTGGTGAAAATGGTAGGGACACTCCCCCTACCATGGACTGGATGATAAATACTTGATGCCACCTGGTTTCGGACTGGAGTTAACCTACTGATTACGGTCTAATGTGTCCTAGCGACTCTACACCATTTGGCACATCCATTCGACTATTGGATGAATTTCCTTTCTACAAAAATTAGTTCAGATGTGGTGTCATCTCCAATTGGTGAGTTCCTCTACAAAAAGGTGTCACACTCCATGTGTTCTCTTTGGACACTTTCTGAAGGGTGCTAATATAGTTGAATTTTGGAGGTAAGGTATCGTATTGGAAGTTATAATTTTCTTAAACTGCAAATGTATTTCCCATAGATACTTACCTCTTCTTGCACTTTCCACCCTTCCCCCCTACTCCTTTTTGGCCTAATCTCAAAGTGAAGATTGTTCTACAATATAGAGGGAGCTAACTGTGTCAGGAAGGTGTGTAGCACTCCTATTGGTGGAGGGTTGTGGCATGCCTATTTGCATGCTACAGCACAGCTGTACCACATTAAACATGTGGGATAGGTAAGAGTATCAAGGCTAGTGGCAAGGAAAACATTTGTACATATAGAGGGCAGCACTGAAGAAGAAAAGGTATTATGTGAGAAGAGGAAAGTATCTATTGGAAATACATTTTCAATTTATGTAAATTATAACTTTTGACACTACCTGAAAATGTGCTGTTTCTTTTTTTTATGCAAAGTACGAAATAGACCATTAGTTCCCTGTTCATAACAGGGAATCAAACCCTCAATTATATTTTTGTAAGTCAGAAACTTACAGCTGATCCACCAGGTGAAACAAAATATGCAGTCAATTTTTTTTTATTTAATAACATAAAAGTGTTACAACATTTTCCATGCTATCTTATCACCATTGTAGTTTTTGAGTTCTTTGCTATAAACACAGAGGTATCTCTTCTTTTCAATGTCTTTATACAGTTGTCGTAACATAGCAGTGAGTTAGTTAAGTGTAGGAAGGTTCCTAAAATGCAACCCTGCCGAGAGAAAAAAAGTAGTGCTTAGTAAAAGTTTGTAGCTCTCCTAGTATAAAGAAAATTGGTTGACAGTCAGAACTATAAGCTGTCTTCTGTCTAGTCTGTCATTTCAAAATTAGGGACAGATATGTTCAGATAGTTCTTGTGTATCTTTACACAAAAGTTTTGAAACAAGCAAACAAACGGTACTGATAACCCAGGAAAATGACTTTCCATTTTTGTAGCCTTAAGGCTCATGGAAGGAATAAAAGATTTTATTTCTATAGCTTTTATTTTCTTCTCTTTTTCAATAATTCTATTGTACATAATAATTTAATAAAAGTATTGCTTTTTTTTTTAAACCTCTGTCAGGAGCTACTTTTATCATTTCTCCATTATTGTTGGCTCAGCATTTTCTGTACAATAACATCAAATATTTAATTCTTTCAAAAACCCATTTTAAGTAAAATATTCATAATTTTGTTTTTATAAGTAACATACACTATTGATTTCATTGATTTGAGTGAGAATATGTATTTGTGTGTGTATATATGTATATAATAATATTGTTTGCTTTTACTTAAGTTATATTTTCTCTAAATAATGTTGATGCTTTTTCTTCATCTTCAGTTTTATTTTATTTTTATCTGTGGTATCATATCTCTGATTTTTGACCAATCAGCTGTTATGTTTATAGAGTTTTGAATGTTGCATAAACTGTTACACTTTAGCAGTTTTATGTTAGTCATAAACCTGAAGAAGGGCATTCTTCCACAATATTGTGCAATTTATTGAGATCTTTCATTATGTGTTCGAAATTGTCATTCAGCTTTCTTCTCTAATCTTAGTGATAACATTGCTGGTTTAACCTTCTATAATTTACTTATAAATTTAGAACCTGAAATCTACAAATAATACCTACAAATAATCTACAAATAATACAAAGGTACACAAACAATAGAGATATTATTTGACACATTTAAAAATAATAAATCTTTAGCTGAGATATTGAAGTTTTGGTGATTTATGAGCTGAACTTGTTTTTTAGAAACTGAGGGTTTTAAGATTGACACTATGGGTACTTACCATGGAATGACTCTGAAGTCTGTGACAGAAGGCACCCAACCAAAACGTGCTGCACCACCTGTCACTCCTCAGCATCATCCTGTTCCAGTGGCAGTGCCAAACAGAACACCTCAGAAACGTGGTAAGTTCAATGTTACTGATTTACAGGTTATATGTAGTATGTATAATTAGCTTATAGAAAGTATTAAGTAACAAATTTATATTAGTACCAAGTGACTGTATTTAATTAATTCAGTTTTGAACTGAACTCAGAAATGAGGTGAAAGTCAACTTCTGATGAACATTTACTTTTAACTATAGTAGTATGATACTAACAGTTCTTTTTTACAGCTCCTCATAACATATAAACATGAGATATTTGTTGTAGGGACAATATTTAAATATATTCTAATCTTATTAGAATGGAGGAAAAGAAATAATTGAGGGAATTGTCAGAAAAGTATTAAGTAGATGGAAACCATTTACCGATATTGACTAATATGAAATCGTTTACTGATATTGACTAATATGAAACCATTTACTGATATTAACTAATATGAAACCGTTTACTGATATTGACTAATATGAAATCATTTGCTGATATTGACTAATATGAAACCGTTTATTGATATTGACTAATATGAAACCGTTTGCTGATATTGACTAATATGAAACCGTTTACTGATATTGACTAATATGAAACCGTTTACTGATGTTGACTAATATGAAACCGTTTACTGATATTGACTAATATGAAACCGTTTACTGATATTGACTAATATGAAACCGTTTGCTGATATTGACTAATATGAAATCATTTGCTGATATTGACTAATATGAAACTGTTTGCTGATATTGACTAATATGAAACCGTTTGCTGATATTGACTAATATGAAACCATTTACTGATATTGACTAAAATGAAACCATTTACTGATATTGACTAATATGAAACCGTTTACTGATATTGACTAATATTTACTGTATAAAAAACAATTTTTGCAGCTACCTTATGGTGATAAGTTATATTTATATCATCTAAATATATTTAAAAGTACAACTAAGTAATTTTATGGTTTTGATAATTAAGTTTATGTTGTTTCAGAGAAAAATTACAAAATTCGTAATTGTCAAATAAAAGTCTAACTTTTTCAATTTGAAGTATGAATTACATAGTTTTGTTTAAATGTACAAATGAGAGATGTATTACTAAATGTGTTAAAAGTAGTTTGAAAAGTCTTCTAGAAAATATGTTCAAGAGTTCTCTGATAAATGTTACTAATTACATAAAGTTCTGTGAGAGATATTGCTGAACCCAGGCAAAAAGTATCGTGAGTAGATATTTGATTAAAAACTGACAGGAAAGTGTGAGGTTTAGCATTGGATAATTATATATATATATGGAGTTAAGGTTAGTTTGATTTTATTTTCTATGATGTTAGATAATTAGTAAAAGGTCAACAGTAGTCAGTTTAAAAAAGAAAAGTCTCTGTCTGTTGATCTATCTATATAGATATATTAAGTCAAGTAATTAAAAGCTTTTTCATCTTTATAGCAAACTAGCTCCAATTTTTGAAGTAGATACATGAACTTGCACATTACTTTTATAAAATTTTAAATGATTTTTGGATATTTGAGTTCTCTGTCATTTACTTAAATAAATTTGGTAAACTTCATAATTTAGCTGTCAAAAAATCTGATGTTTAGACTCACTTAAACTATCCTTATGTAAAGTATTTAAGAAGTAAACAATAAACAAAATGTAGCTTGCCTTTTGTAAATGTTTTTTTTGAATATTATTTTTATATATGAACTATGTTTAATGGTAGTCACGTTGTATTTATTTCTATTTACAGTTTCCAAAACTCCTATCATCATCATTCCAGCTGCAACAACTTCTTTAATAACCATGTATAACGTCAAAGATATTCTGCAAGACTTGAGGTACTATCCTTTTGTCAAAACTAATTTCAAGGCTTAACCTGATTTATTTTTTAGTACTCTCTTTTAATGTTAAATATATTATCACTCCCGTAGATACATATAGACGTAGAGTCGAGTGCTTTATATTAAAATTATTTTGAATGTGTAAATCAGCAAGTCACATGACAACCACAATTAATATAATGTCGTGGTTCAGTAGAGTGGCATCTATGTAGATTTTTTGTATGTGAAAGGCTTATATTGTTTCTTGAAAGACTGCTAAGTTTCTGAAGATATACACACACTATATCAAAAGTTAGTATTATCAAATCTATAAAGACTATATAAGTACAAAAAGGTCGCGTGGTCGAGAGCCCGTGTGGAGATGGTTAATTAGTGTGTGGATATCATCACTATGCTACCTCAAATCTTGAAGACAGTACAAAAGTTCTTCAGTCAGTGCAGTCATGGCTTTAGCTGAATGTAGCTTTTCAGTTTATCAAACCACACCATATATTTTCAAACCAAATGGTTTACGTGGTACCTCTTTTTACCTTCAGATATACCAACAGATAATGATGACAAAATATCATGGGAAGCATATTTGAGCTATTTTGTAATTATTTCTTATTTATATGGGGCATAGTGAGAATTACTTGTTTATTCCATTGCCTACAGTAAAAAACTAACCTTAAAACCATATACAACTTAACACATGTAAACAGGAGGATAATAAGATATTACTGACTGATTTTTCTTTTAATATTTTGTTTAAAATGTGACATCATAAGGAGATTTCTCATGATGTAAAGAGAAAGGAAGAAATCATGGCTAGTTCTTGCTTATTGCCTCATGACTAATTAAGTCATTGATGCTACTTGATATGAGGCTATGCATGTCTGACAAAAGTAAAGTAAAAGTATTACTTGGAGGGAAACTGTTTGAACTTTATATTGCATCTCCAAGGTTGTTAATAGAAAGCTCAGTACATTTGCCTGAAATGATCAAATCATCAGGATAATTGAGTTGTTTTGTTTTCTACCCTGAGCGAATGTCTGAGTGTGTATTATGACTGCTTATGTGGATTTGCTACACTATAGCTATTATCTGAAAAATCATATCTTGTATCATTATTCCAAGAAAAATCACTCTTAAATGGAGTTTATTTCTTATGTGTGAAATCACAGATGTGTTAGGCACTGAAGTGAGTATTTTTAATGAATAGATGCCAGCCTTCTTAAAACATCATGTTGATTTATTTTTGTTGAGGTCAACAAAAGCCTTGTCTGGGTGCTGAGAGGGTAGGCTATGGCTTTCTTAGGCCTACCTGTGCTTACATCACTTATATGTTTCATCAAACCAGAAATAAGCTACATTGGTATAGAAAATGATCAGTGATTTTGTGTTAAAACATGGGCTACAAGCAAGATTACACTCTGATCAAATACATGCTTTTTTATGTTAATGCTTTTTTGCTAAAATATGTAAAATCTTAGAAAACAACAAACCTAGTTTACAATCCTCTTTAGTTGTGTGGTTGGAATGGTAAAATGATACAACTGTATAGTGCTGAATCAACTGATTGTGTATCTGACAGAGGATGTATGATGAAGGCTTATCACCCATGATAAAAAAAAAGAAGTGCAAAACATGATGCTACAGATTATTCTTCAGCAATGCTCATACTTTTTTAATTGGCTTCATCTGTGGTTGATTTGAAGGTGATAATGAATCCAACAAACTTACAGATAACATGATTCACTTTAGGGATTCTGTGGCTACTGTCTATGAGTGAGCCAGTGAAAACTTCAGTCAGCTGGTGACAAAATTAAAAGACAATATTATGCTAGTGCTGGTAAATCCAAATTTCAACATAGTAACACAATGCAACTATACAATATATAAAAAGAAGATATATTATCATATATTGATATTTTTGAGGGTTTAAAGACATTTGCACTTTGTACAGTATTGATCCACATTGTTTACTATGTTGTAGTCAAGAGATGCCATTATTGTATAATGTTTACTTCATTGTCATTCAATTGACAAACTTAAGTTTTGTTATAAGAAAAGAAGGTATATTGAACTCAGTTTGGGTTAACAGGTTGTAATTCAGAAATGCTACTCATCTCTCTGCACCACAAAGAGCTATTACCTCATGCACATTTCTGTGTAAATTCCTGGGCATGCCATAAAACTTGAAAAATGCTCCAACCCTACATGTGCTAATGTGTATTAAGCTAGCATATGATTAAATCATAATTAGACTATAGCCCTCCATCAGCAGTAAAGCAACATCTGCCATGTGTAGTAATTCTCATGAACACTAGCATGTGAACACAGGCTTATTCTTTCCTCTGCACTGCTTGGCTTCAAACATGATTTTTTAATAATATTTACTAAATTTTTTGTGCTTATTGTTTTAACCTTTAATAACTACTCATTGTTTGGTCTTTCTTTCCTTAATTTTCCTGATTATCTGAAAATAAAATTGTTCTTATATTTTAATCTATCTCATTAGTACTTTCATTTGACTTATCTTCAATTTGATTTTCTATTAATCAACATTGTAATTTTGGGGAACTATCCCATTGTTTAATCCAACATACAGCTTATGTCTAGTGCTCTTCAAGGTCATCATTAGGCTTATGCACCATTGCCATAACTTGCCCATTTTATTTCTAACTGATAAAGAAAAATGGATCACCATAACATCAGTTTCATGGTTTAACTGCTCTATGCTTTTATGTTCCCACTTTTCTGACATCTCTTGACATTTTTAATGCTTCTTTACAGGAGTCATCCAATACTGTAATGGTGACTAGAGAAACACTGATTGTCAATGATATTAACGTTATTGTACACTACATAATTGGTTCATTTCTGATCTTGAATCCAGAATCCACTATCTTGTGAGTGTTTCATCACCATTTTTGTTTCCATGCATACTTTTGCTTCTTGTTCTCTCTTCCCAACATGCATCAGGTAATCCCACAATTTTTGCCCTTCACTGCTTGTATTTCACAAATACATGTCTTTTGTTTTATATTTCCCCAGTGATTTTTTTGCTGATTCTCAGACTCCTTTGTTTCATGAGCCTTCTTCATCTGAATCTTTTCTTTCAGTTTAAAGGTATCCTCTTTTTCCATCCTTTTTATTATCTCCATCTACTCATCTTTATGTCTTCCTCAACTTCTCTGTTCATTCTTATGCTTCATTTTCATTTGGAGGTTTTCAAGTTTACCAGGGCAACTTGTACTAATGTATTTTCCAACCTGCCCTCAGTTTTCTTCCATTTCCTTTGTTTTTTGTTTCTAGAGTGTCCTTTGTCAGGTTGCATTACTTCCTGACTTTTGCCTCCTTCAGTTTTCTCTCTGGGACCTCTCTCTTGCACCTGTCCTTTGTTGTGTGGTTTTTTGGGGAGTATTTCGTATATGTTGGCATCTTGAGCTAATGCACTTCAACAGTCACATCTGCTTACTTTGTTTGTTTTTTATCCTTGTGGTCTTGTGAGGTCGCCCACTCTTCTGTTCCTTGTCCTCTTGTTACTATTCATGGTCCTCCTCCTCTTTGAGGACTGGTCATTAAGAGTATTGGAGGTAGTTCATTTCTGGAGCTACTCCTAAGCTCTGGTCCTGTGAGAGTTCTGCTCTTCCACTTTTTCCATTGGTAGATTCCTTTTTCTACAGCCTATTTGAGCTCTTCAGGTGCTTTCTCTGCACATCATGAGACAATTCCTTAACTTCATTCTGGAGTTTTACTGCTGTCATTTTTTCATTCCCACAGAGATGGAAGGTTGCAGTCCAAATATAAGTATATCCCACTTGACCCAATTTTGATCCTTCCTTGCTTCCCAATGGGCAGTTTTTGAATTTTTACTCTCTGGTGATACTCTTGCAAGTGGTGGATGACCTAACTTGGTGTCTCAGACACTTTCTTCACATACTGATTTATCTTTCTTCCTTATGGTTCCTTTGATTGGCTACTGCTCAATCTTTTTTATTAAGTCTAGTGGAATAATAGGCATCTAGAATGGAATCTCTGAGTAAAAACCCACAAGACAATTCCTAAACTCTCTTCTCCTTCAGGAATTGTCTTGTTGGGGATGGCTGGTTGGCTGATTGCCATTTCAATCTCAACCCCCTACCCTGTATTTTGTTCACATGAAGGAGGTTCTCTATTTGCATGCAGGGCAGGTTCAGTTTAATATCCAATCTTAGACTCTACAGCTGTAGCTGTGGATGTTTTGTGTCTGTGTGGTTCAACCTTTTTGTATATGCTTTGAAAATATTTCTTTCCCTTTTCTCTTGTGGAAGCTATCTCTTACTTTTGTCTTGCCCTCCTCCCACACTATTTACCATAGGCTCATCTTACTGAACCACCCCAAATAATTATAGATCACTGTGCTTAATGACAATAGTTCATGCACCTCTCTGTTGTTCTCCCCTGTAAAAAATACCTCCCCCCCCATATTTTATAGTGAAGTAAGTGAGAACCCTTGCTTCTCCAGTCCCAAGTCGCTGGAGTAGTTTACATGGAGAGTTCCTCACTGGGTGATGCAATCTCATTGGTATGACACTGAATGAATGCACCCTTCATTTGAGAAATAAGGCTGGAGTGTTATCTGGTAGTACAGTACAGAACACCACACTACATTATAAACCAAGCCATTCCGAATGGTTAGGTTCAGCCAGATGGGTTTTGGGCTCACCTTGAGACAGGGTTTTGGATGCTGCTTTTTGCACCTGATTTTTGTGCTGAGTATCTTACAAAAGGATTTCTCCAGTATGGAATGTCCTGACTTATAGTCCTAGTTACACAACACACTCATTCTTTGATTCTTATGACAGTAACTTTTGCTCCACCACCTCTATTGAGTGAAGAGTATTCCCTGCTCAAGATGGATATGGTCTCGTACCAAGTACTACCCCATAGGCTATCCCCTCCCCACCTCATGGATGTCACACTTCATGGGCTTTCCTTTTCTGTGCTGTTTTCAAAATAGTGCTCACCTTTGTAACTTCTCAACAATAACCATTCTACCATCTTCAGTGTGGGGTTCTACCTCTTTTTGGTGCAGATAGGTGAGTAGTGTTTCTGAAGTTAACATTTTCCTTACCTGAAAGTGTATTATTTCAAATAGATATTCACCTTTCTTCACCACCTCTTACCCTTCCTCCTCACTGCTGGTGCATTTGCTTTGCTTCATCAAGAATGAGTCTGTATTTGTGTGTGAGTGCTCATGGGGATTAGTGTGCATGGAAGGTGTTGCCATCCTTTTGGAGTAGAGAAATAGTTTAATGATGATTACATCATAGGCTTGCACAATACATGTTAACATGTGTAGGAGTGGGAGCTTTGTTTAAGTCTTGTGGCACACACAGGAATTTACATGGCAGTGCATGTAAGGTAATAACTCTGTGGTGTAGAAATGTAAGTATCTATCTGAAATACATTTTCAGGTAAGAAAAATGTTAATTTTTGGAAAAATAAATGTTGTGTACTCAGAAAAGAAATCATTGCTATTCTCAGGTTGGAATATTGAGTAAGTCACATAGTCAGGAGAGAGGGTTGGTAGAAGTGTACTATTAAAGCAATCATATTTAAGTCATCACAAAAATAGAAATTGTAAAGTGAGCAGTCAAAACATTGTAGTGACATAAAGATTTTAAAATAAATATACATTAATACATTGATATACAAAGTAGATACATTCTTGGAGCTTCATTCTTACAATGAAACTTTGTGTGTTGAATAGCTTATAACATTATTATGAAGATGCATTCACAGTCATCATAACTTACCATTTCATACTATAAACAATTCATAACTACATTAACTTGTTTTATTATATATATTATTTTAAAACAAGTGAACTATGTGCTGTTTGTTTGTGGACATTTATTGCCAACAGGTCACAGACACCTGTTGTAAACAATCTTGCCCAACACATAAAATCTGATTGCTGATACAAATGTTAACAAATAATATATGACCATCTCAATGTGCAACGCTTAAGAATCCATATAATTTTATTCTTATTTATATTGTACTGTAAATCAATAAATTTGTTATTTATTTATTCATTTCAGTGTAATTATTTATTATTTTACTTTATTTATAGCTTTCTGTGTAAACTAATGGATAAAAATCCAAAGTTTGTTAAACTGAAACTTCATTTATCAAATATAAGCATATTGAGGTATTACTGTATTATTACATTGATGTAACTTACGAATATATTGTTCACTTGAATATCATATATGAAAGAGTAGATATGGGAACTCGTGTTAGTGGCTTAGGAAAATGCCTTGAATTTTTTTTTTGTTTAGATGTAGATGCTTTAAAAATAAACTAGACTGAGTGTCATGAATTTCATGAATAAGCATTTCTATTAGAGTTTAGAAATAAAAATACTCAGATTTTTAAACTAAATTATTGGTGTAAGTTTCTTAAACTTTTATGTATTTCTGTAATAGGTACATTACCTCAGAAGAGAAGAAAAATCAAGGTTGTAAAAGAGAAAATGAAGTTCTAATTCAGAGGAGAAAGGATGTAGGCCTTACAGTTCCTTATCGTGTTATTGATAATCCACTCAAACTTGCTCCAGGTGATTGGTAGGTATCTGTTTTCATTTTAATTGTTATTGTTCATATTTATTTTAATATACTTTTTGTTTATGTCCTAGAAAGTTACAGTTTTTTTTTATATACGTAAAAGTCTTTAGTCCTTACTTAGGTTTTCCCAAGCATATTTCACATTATTTTAAATTGAAGTAGCATTATAACACTTACATACTTGTTGCTGCATTGAATGTTTTTTTAATGGTAGGTTTCTGTTTTTTTTTTTTTGTGACTGTAGGGACCGCGTAGTGGCAGTTTTTGTTCAGGGACCAGCCTGGCAATTTAAAGGTTGGCCATGGGATGGAAACCCAGTGGAAATCTTTGCAAGAAGTAAGTGTGTAGCAGTTTTTTAAGTACACAGAGTTAATGCTATTCACCACTGATTTTGTATTTATACTGATAAGTATACAAGTTATGATATAACTTTAAGGATGTTATAAAACATTTGACCACGTGTACACATAAGTATGGAAGAAGCAAAAACCAGTTAAGGGATTTTTAACAGGCTTTTCTCCCTCAATACTTCAAATACAGTTGAAATATTTTAGCTAGTAATCACTGTTCTTGGTTTTAAAAGTGGCGAGAAGAGAACTAAAGACTATTTTTTGGTGTTAACTTTTTGAGCAAAAAAAAAGACACAGTACACACACACACACTTCCATGATTTTCAAAGCCCTGCCCTTATAGCTGTTTGAAATGTGCTCTGTTAATACCATGACACAATGTTAATTTTTCATTTATATTATACTTCATATTTTGTAGCATTTGTGATGTTACGGTTGTGAAATTTGAAATGATTCTCTGCTTCAGATCTTCCAGGTGTTTGATGTATTCCCAAAAGAAAATAAATGGTGTAAGATCAGGAAATTTAGGATCTTACACACAATGGAATCAATTACATCAACACAAATTATTGCATAAAATGGAAAAGGGACAGTTAGGGAACACAAATGTGATTTTAACACTCACTAGGGACATCTTTCTCTGCGCATATCTTGAGATTTTAGTGAATTACATTGAAAATTTCATTAAACCACTTTCTTATCATGGTATATGAATAAATTTAGCATAAATTTGTAGCTAATGATCAAAATTTAAATATTATGTAAGTTTTAAGTTCTTAATTTTCTAAGGCAATATTTAAACAAAAAATCCTGGATTTCTCTTAGTATGAAAATTGTGGCATTTGATCTCTAGGTTCCCCTCTTTAATTTATTTACCACTCCTCTGAGAAGTACGACATTTAACGTAAATTACTCACTACAATGTTGTCATTGCTCAGGCAAAACATAATTTTTATAGCTTTCAATCTTATTTGGTTACAGAGCCAGAAAATAAAAAATCAGACCCCTTCTGCCATGCCAACCTCTCAAATTCTCTCTTTCAGAAATTTCCAATAGTTCTCTTTTGTGTTTAATATTATATTATTTATAACCAATAGAAAGCCAAGGTTTTAACCTGTCAAATGATTTATTATACTACATTGTTTTCTGTACAGAAAATTGTCTATTTTGCTTCCAGTTCAAACTTTATTCCCATGGGAAATGCATCAGTGAGCTTAGCTACATTTTTAACAGATCTTGTTTCATAATTGGAAAGCCAGAAAAATTGTGATAGTTATGGGACATTGTCTGCTTTTTGCATGTTATTATTCTGTGTTCTCTGTTGCAATATTTAATTAAATAAAAACTTATTTAGTACAGTAGTACCATTAGTATCAAAAAGTAGGGTTCAGTATCATGACAGACACCAGCAGAAAAACAAACTGTGAGCTAAATATTCACTAAGTGATTTACAACTTATATGGTGCAAATATGAATTAGACACAGTTGAAAAGGTAATAAAAATAAAATTTAAGTATAAACAGATGTATACTGTTATGAGTTTAAAGATTTAAAAGATAAACAAATGTTGTTTCATGTTACAATTTGAAGTCATTCTATAAAGAAAAAAAGGGTAATTTAGATTCATTCGCCTTTTTTTTTTTCATGATTATGAGGTCAGTCAAATTGACCAACCTTATATAGAGTTATGGTAGAGAAAATAGCTGATAGATATAAAGCTTTACTGAAATAAAAACGTTGGAAATTTATTGAGGAGGTTTAAAAGATTACACAAATAAAATTTGAGATTTTTCGGAAGAAGAAAAGTATTTTTAATTTTAACATGAAATTCACTTTGCACTCGGAGCAGTCAACACTTTGACTTCATTTGTTCATGTGAAAATTTTTAGTAAAATGTTTTTTACTATGTTTACTTAAAGCCTGCAAAATTTTGTGAAGATTCACAAAACATATTAGAACTTGTAGTATGGATATGCTAAAGATGAATTTTTAGGTCAAATTGACCAAGCCTATAGTGAAAGAGTTAATACCAAAAAAATTCATACAAAGGAAAGGAATTAGTAATATCTTTTTGGTATACTCAACTTCTGCATCACCATGTTGAAACAAAAGATATTACCATTAACACCTAAGGCTATAGTCATTACTCATTATTCCTTTGTAGATGAACAGATTAATTTGTAGTAGTTTAACTAAAGCTGCAAATAACTTCACATATTATCTCATCCATTAACCTTAATATCTGTATTTTATGAAATATTCATTTTGTATTAATATGTAAAGATGTACACATTAAATTAAAAATTGTTATGGCTGCAGGATAAAAGGGCAACGTTGCTGTGCTCTATTGTTTTTACTGGATCTGAAAAGTGTGTCTTGAAGCCAATGTAGCATATATTCAACAACACTGTTGTGAAGCTACACAAGTATAACTCCAGTTATAATATTATTAGTAAACCAGTGGAGCATGTGTTATTTGAAAATGTGGAATATGATGCTAGGTATTTTTAATGGGATATACAAACAAAAATTATGTAGCTTTTGTTAATATATACTTTGACTATATTACTTTTTTCAACCCTCACCATTCAGTAATTTACTGGAGCTGTCTATAGCTTCCTCTATCTGTCAACTAAATTTAAAGGATACACTTAAATATACGATTAAATATGTTTCAGCATAAAATTAAGACATATAGAAGTAATTGACTATTTTGTTAGAGTAATAACTTGTGCTGCCAAGTGTCTGTATTTTTGAATATCCATAGGAATGCATTGAAATATCCAGAAATATAGCTGTCAAGCTGTTAGTTCTGCAATACGTCTGATGGTTTATAATGTTCAAAATCAGGTTACTATACCCACAGTGGGCACAGCTTTGTGTTTGATAATAAACAATCAGTCAGTGGTTGTTGTGAAAATATATATTACAAGTTGAAATATCTGTCAACTGATGGGGAATGTTTAAACTTAAATTAAACAATATAAGTTTAACAGCAATCATCTATTTCAAAGTAATAACTTGAACATAAACTTTATCTCAAAATTTTAAAATTATAACAAAGCTTCTTCATAAACAACATTTCCAGTTTGTTTTACATCTACCAACAAATAAAGATTTTGAGGTGATCCCACCCTTGAACACCCTACATTTCACTGATCATGAGAAAAGCATGGTTGTTTGAGAAACAATCCAGCAACTTTCATACTTTGACCTTGAATCCTTTTAGAATATTCAACATTGTCTAAATTGTCAACCTGCCAAGATTGTTTGAGATTGACTCAATAGGCTGGAAGTAATTAACCAACAGGTTTTACAAAATAGAAATAGGGTTAAGTTCAATTTTGACCTCCTTAGGACATTCCCCATAGTTCATATGTTTACATACAAATTTTGGTTGAGATTGACCTAGTAGGCTCAGAGGAATTAGGGCGTAAACAAACACATATTTCGTCTTAATATATTTAGATAAGGTTATTTGCTAGTATTATACATAAATACTAACAAATATTTTTATATTATATATTTATACAATATAATTATATAACATAATTTTATCTTCTTAACAAATATTGCAAACATTATTTAATTTTTTTAATAATTTAGTTTTTTTTATTCAAGTACTGAATACTGAGCATGAAGTCCCAAGTGCAAGTCTAGTAGTTTAGTAGCTTTCATTCTCAACTTTGCCAAAATAATAGTTAAATTTAATTCAACTGAATCAGTTTAATAAGTTGTCATATTTGTAAATACATAAAATCTACAAATATTTCTACACATTTTAAAATGTTGTAATGAAGAAATCTGGATATCTTTGGCATTAAAGGGACATGCTGGTATATGTATCCTCAGATTTTATACCACCTCCACATGACTTCTGTTGACCTTGGTGCACTTCTTCAGGCATCTACACCACTTGTCAAATGAATTGATAAGCACCTGTTCTGGAATTGAATTAGTTGTTTTCCTGATATGATCCTTATGATTGGTGTCTGTAGTTATATAAAAACATAGACTTGATGTGACCTCAACAGATCAGGCCTGAAGCTCTTCACTTACATCATTCATCATCAAGAAAGCATCGCTTTTCCTGTCTCTTTCATGCCTTTCCCCAGTGCTTGAAATTCAACAAGCCTATCTTTGCACAACCAAAGTTTCAGGAAAATCATTTACTTTTCTGCTAAAATGCTCAAAAATAACCAAGAAAGGGGCGAAGAGAAATAACTTTAATTTCTGAACACCCCTGGTTATCAAACCTAAATACCTACCATTATTGGATTTGGATTCGACCTCAACAGCCAAAAGTTCAATGGTATTAGCTTTGGAGAGCATGGGATTTAGACTTAGTTTTTTTTTTTGCATGGAAGACGATAGAGATTTCATCATGAAACAGTATATAAAACATTGGTTTATAGTGAGTCATGCATGTAATCCTGACTGATGTGTAGATTTTTCTCTCTCTAGATTTGAAGTTATGTTCCACACACAAATGGAAGGTTTAATTTAATCGATCAGGATAAATGCCATGAGGCTACTTTTCTCTTCAAGCAGCTATTGCATCATCTGAGTTTTGAACACATAAAAGTCTAGGTAATGAACCAGAGGTAATAGGGGATTTTAGATACTGGATCTAATTAGTATGTCTTGTAACCAGGTATTATATTCAACAACACTGTTGCTAAATGTCTCAGACAATGTGGGATCACTTTGAAGGCTGTAGAGTTTACCAGTATGACCTTCTATACCTGATAGGAGATATAGCAATGATAAGGAAGGATAATAGGAAGCATTTGTAAACTGTTAACTATAGGAGGATAGAGCAAGTCTTTATGAAATGGTTTTTAACTCTATCAGTAGATTTGCTCAAGTAAGAAAAATAGGAATAATTGGGGGTATTAATTAAATTGTTACTTTTGTGGGCTGTGTTGTAAGGTCATTATCATTTCTGAAACAGTGACATATCAAAGGCCATGCACATCCATGGTCAGTTCTTGAGTGAGTGATGGTAAATTCTTTACATTTATAGGAACTGAAGCACAAAAATCTAGTTTATTGCAGTAGGAGTGGTGCAAATTATGAAGAGGGGGAACAAATAACCTGATGTAAGAAGTACACAATAGTACATAGTTAAGTATATCATTTAGTTTGTGAGATTAAATGCTCCCCATGTTCAAAATGGGCAACCTGGTTAGTTGTTTATAGAATACTGTTGATGTAATTATGTACAATGCAATGCCAGGATCTTATATATTTCTTTGTTCACACACGTACACTCAAAGGGACCAGATACAAGTGCTGTCTGCAATATGAGAATGCTCTGGTGGTGCTTGTACAACTCTAAAGGCTTGTTTATACCACTGACTGAGAGGTATAAAGCAACTAACAGATGGTGGATAACAGGAATTGATACAGATGTGATGTTCCAGTTAAAAGTTAATGAAGGATCAAAACTGGAGATCTAATGTACAAAATCTTGCCATGTAGCCAACAGATATACTTACACATGAAGGGCCTACTTTAGTCCTCATAATGACTCTGCTGACTTTTTATAATTAGGTTCCTTGAAAGAAAAAGGTATTTTAGCTAGAAAAACATTCATTAAGTTTAATTGATTGGAGGTTTGTCAAGGAAGCATTTCATAGCATTGGAACTTTTGTCTTGAGGAATTATGGTGTATAAGCTAGTGAAGTCGGTAGTGAAGATTGATGACTCATTGTTGGATAAATATAAATTGTAAAAAATTCAGAGAGCATATGAAAAATCATTGATAAAACTGGACAATGTTTGGTCAATATGGGACAAGACCCTCACAAGAAAGGAAAATAAATTCAGAAGGACAGTTGAAATCAGAAACAATGAGTCTGCCATTGTTTTCTAGTTTGTGAGTTTTTGCAAGAGATAAATCAAACAAGTTACAGATTTTTCTAGATTACAGAAAGTGCTTCTCTGGATAAATTATTTCTTTTTAATTGGTTCTTAACAATGTTATGCCATGGATCATGAGAAGAATTATGCACTTTGTCAGCTACAACACATCATGACATATGAACTTCAAAAGCAAGAAATAAAAATATTGTTACTCTTAATTTTGGTTTTATTTACCCTTGAAATAGAACACTTTTGAGGACCATGCAGTAGTACATCTAGTTTATATATTTTAACATGATCTTAGCTGGTTACCTTGTTTTATTTTATCTGGTGATCATTATCTAATGTATTGTATTTAATAACAGATTGGATCAAATATTTTTATATCAATAAAAAATTAAACATTTTCTAACATCAGGTTACAACGTCCTTGTTAGGAAATCCCATTTTCTACAGTATTGTTTTATGAAATGTTCTGAAGTTTTGTATATTACATATTTGGTAAAGGAAGGTTTGGAACAATGTTTTTCAACCTAAATTCCCCAAGTTCAAGTACATTATCACTTTGCTTTTTTGAAATTATTCAGTGCCATTAGATCTTTTGATGAAATTGTCAATGGACTGAAATTTATTGCTGTGCCACTAGCTGCTTATTGCTGGTTTTTAGAAATGTGGAGGTAGCATTTTTGGGGACTTCAAAAATCAGTTGTGAAATCTGTGGGTTGCTAGTTTGTTGTTGCAGTTTGAGTGCTCGTTATCAGATATCGTGGAAATAAATATTGCACCTTGTTTCTGAAATACATATATGTAGTCGTATTTATATAAAGTTCTTAATACCTTCATGAAATGAAAATTCATCTTCATGACTGTTAATGGATCAAAGCTTAGACCTTTTTCAAGAGTGATTTAGTAGAAGGTAAAGGGAGATCAGATGGCATTGTAATTACATTTGTTGGTATTGTTGCATATATTGTTCATGAGCATCTTTAAAGCTTTGAAAGGGTGAATCAGACAAATTTCTATATTGTAGAGTTTGTACATTATCATGTTCTGAGGGTTTGTAAAAACCTGCATTGAGGACATGCAATTTTCACTGGATAGAAGTTGCAAAATCTGTTTCACCAGCTTCATGTCCCCCGATGGGTCAGGGGTATGTCTACGGACTTACAATGCAAAAATCTGGGGTTTGATTCCTTGCAGTGGAAATAGCAGATAGCCCAGTGTGGGTTTGCTCTTAGATAAACAAACAAACATAGGTTTGATACAAGTGACTTCTGTGAAGCATCAGATCATTAGTGGTAGAACCATGGTTCTCTTATAAGAAAACTCGACTTAGGTGTATAAGAGTGCTAGAACAGGATCTCAAGCATTAGTTCATTTTATTATGAAAAGTTGGACAGTGGATGAAAGTGGCTTCATGAAAATTAAAAACAACCATCAATAAGTAAGCTGTTCTTAGTGGATAATCCAAGGGAAAGTTATGACTATACTTTGTTTTATGTATTGATCTCTAAAAAGTCCAATTTCAATTTGCCAGATAACAGGAGGAGAGTTATATGAAAGCACATTCACAATTAAGCTGGATGAATAGTGGAATTTGCTAACCGATCAATCGTTAGGCTCATTGATTGATTACGTTCAATTGATCAGTTATTCTCACACGAAACGTACATAGATTGAATGACAAAAACGATAATAATTGGAAGCACTATTTCCAGTTAATTATGTTTGGGATTTTAGTTAATCATAATTTTCATTAATTGTTTATTTCACGTGAAACTAATTGATGTTTGTAGGTAATAAATTGAGCTTAATAATTGCCTAACTTTGTTCACAGTACAAAACAGGTACTTACAAAGATGTTTGCTATTTAAAGTCATGATGTTATTGATGAATTACACTAATAGATATTCCCAGTTTTTGTTTGTATTATGTAACTTCAATTATTCTCAAATTTTGTATCTTAATTTTTGAGTGCCAACCACAAAAATTTTCTCAATTTGTGCATTTATTTCTTCCTTATTTGTATGTACTAATTGTGTGTTATTCCTTTTAATTCGTCTTCAGTGATTTACCAAGCAACTTCTCAGATTATTTGTGTTATTTTTTATTATAATGTTCTTTCATAATCTACAAGTTTTACAAGGTTGTCCAGCAATAATACCTGATACCCACTATCTAGTTATGATCATTGGTTTATGTAGATTTCAGTCTTTATATTTTTGCCCTTGTTACGTTTTTCTTTGGTATATGTTCCCATAGTCCTATCAGCACATGTACAATTTACATCTTTATAGATAGCTTAGTCTTGAAACATTGATTTTGACAGTAAAAGTGTAAATCAGTTTAATATTTTAGCATCTAATTTTGATTATTAAAGATTATCGATTACTAATGTTTTATTCTGTAGTCCTTTTACTGTATAGAAGGTAAGTTTATTTCAAAATTAACAATTAAGGGGTCCACATGCAGTTTTTATTTTTACAGTAATGTTTTTTTTGGTCAATCTTAGATCCTATTTGAGACTAGATTATTTTTCTGTAACCTTAATTCATTATGGGAAATCTTTTCTTTATTTCAATAAACAAAACAGCCAACCATAGAAGGATCATATCTTTCTGTCTGCTTCCTTTTCCTCTCTGTATTAAATGTTTTCTTCCTGTTCTTTGGTCATGCTGCAGTTATGGCATATCTGGTGGCGAGTTGTTTTTCATATTTCCTTTATTGTTTTTAACTAAGTGGCTATACATATCAGATTTAAATAATTTAAATGTTTCCATTGCTTCTGCTGCCTCGGTGTTTGAGGTCTGTAGAACATTATTTATGATGAATAAAAGTATGATGGCAACAAACACCTGACATGATATGGCAACAGATTTTTAATACTTAAACTTTTTGAAATATGCAAATTCCATCTTTATCAAGCTATATTAAACAAGGTAAAATATTACTTACAAAAATTTCTAAACTTATAATTTTACAACTAGGAATTAAAAATGCAAATTAAAAGAATAAAATGATTCAAAAATGCTATTCATCTCTTCACACCACAAACAGCTGTTACCTTGTGCACACCTCGTGTATTCCTGAACATGCCACAAGCCTTGAACAAAGCTTTCACCCCTACATGTTTTGCACCATCCTATAATGTAATCATCATTAAACTATAGTTCTCCACCAGTAGGAGGATGACACATCCTCAATGTGCAGTAATCTCCATAAGCACTAACACATAAACATAGGTTCATTTTTTCCTCAGCTGATGTTTTGGTATGCTTTTTCTTGTATTTCTTATGAATTTTGTGGTATTGACATTTGATCTATTACCTTGAGTTCTTTTTTCTTTATCTCACTCATTTAGTTTACCATAGAGACCTTTTTTGTTGGACTGTGAGTGCCCTCATCTATTTAACCACCACTAAAAAACAAAATGCCAGCCATTGTTGATTCATGGGTTGTTTTTTGACTATGAATTTTCAGACTCACACAACTTATACTTCACAAAGCCCTGACACTCCATTACAGGATTTTCCTTCTGCTTTTTCAACAACAAGGAAAGTAATTTTGTCTGTCAGTAGTATTAGTGGTTGGTACCTTTTTGCCTCATTCCTTTCTCCTCCAGGTTTCTCATAATTCTGTTTCTGTTGCTTTTGCTGAGCCTGCCTTATCTAATAATGTCTTTAGCCAGCTCTTCTTTCTGACTGCCTTTGCTTCTAATTCTTCTTCATTTTTTACTCTGATTACTCAGGTATGTGGAGTTTTCTCTTTCTCCAGTAATTTTTGATAAGTTTTAGGTTGCTTTGCTTCATGAATCCTTGTCTTCTGACTTTCTCTTCTCCTCTCCTTTCCCTCCACAGCCTCCATGTCAGCCTAGACCTCCTAACCTTTGTGACTATTTTTTTATGGCACAAGTTCATGATATTAATGTTTTCTTTAAACCTCAGTCCCTAGAATCTCTCCCCCCCTCTTGGGGTGCCCGTTTCTCCTACTTTGTGTCTTAATTGTCCCAAACCTACTCACCTTCATCTTACCATGACACAGCTCTTTTGCTATTTGTCTCTGCTTCACCTTTTCTCAAAAGGCTATCCTCGCAGCCTCATCAGTTTTGGTGGAGACACTTGTTTCTACTTGTTCATCACCTTAGCTTCAATCTCTACTACTGCTGTATTTTTGTTGATATAATTCCTTTGTTTTGGGGACTTATTTGATCAGAATTCCTTCGTTTCAAGTCTGTGCCTCCCTCCTTCTTATCTCCAAGCCCTCTGTCTCATTATTTTCCTTCATGAAGAAGTCTTTGGAGGTGTTCCTAATTATTGGGAATCTAAAGCTGAAGCTGCTTGTCAGCATCTTCACTGGTTTTCTAGTTTTCTGCCTTATGAGATAGTGAGTGCCCCAACAGATTCCCTGTCTTCAGGAGCCACATGGGGCTGCCCCTCTCCTGTTGCCTTTTCTTGCCATCTTTTCTTGCAGATGTCTTGTGTGCTGCCTCTTGATTCAGTTCCTGTGGAGCTTGGCTCTCCCTGTTTGAACACCTATGAACTCCCTTTGCTAACAGTCTGTGAGTCATGCAGGTTTTTTTCTCATTGTCCCCGTGTTTTCATATTCCCCATCCTCTTTCTCTTTGTATGGTTATTTTTCAACTTCTCTCCAATTCCATGCATTTTTTAGCATCTCCTGGAGGCTGTATTCTCTGCAGGTTATGGAAGATGTAGAGCAGGTTCTCCACCTCATTCAGAGTTTTTACTCCTGTCTTTTTGTCATTCCCAAGAAGATTGGGAATTGGCATACTGTCATCTATTTATCATCCTTGCATCGCTTTCTTGCCTAGGATTTGCAGTTGGTACCAGTAGCAGTACTGGGCCATCAGTACCGGTACTGGTGTACAGTATATCATGTATTGAGAATATCTATTATCACATGTTCCATCTTTGAAGTTTTGACCAAACACTTCTGGTATTTCAGCTTCACTTTTCCCAGTATTTTAAATGTTTGATGTGTTAGTTTTTAGCTCATACTTCAGTCGATATGCAAATCTCATTGTGAAAATTGGCAGTAGCATGGAATATGGGAAACTGCTATGGAAGAGAATGTGAATGTGCCTATGTGACTGATTGCATGTTAATTAGGTGTGTGTGTGATTAACCCTTAACATGCGGGCATGTCAAACTACACATGTCACGACATGTGTAGTGAGTCTTATCAGACTTCCCAACATCTTTAGTCTCAGTTCATGGGTTGTCTGGTGATAATACATTTAGACAATTACACAGTCATATCACACATCAACCTTCAGGATTGCATTCATTCTCAGGACCTATGCTTTCTCACAGAAATTTCTTTCTTGGACCCATATCCATCAGATTCATTTGTTGGCCTGTCAGGTCCTGGGGGTTTGAACCTGGTGGCAAACACTTGTCTTGATTGGATAGGATCCTTACTGTAGAGTGGTCTCTTCTTCTTTTGGATTTGTTCCCATTTTGTGACTTCCCTCTTTTTTTTTGGTCTACAGTCCCATACTTTGCAACTTTGGCTGTAAATATTCTGAGTCAGGATTCATCTGACCTCTTTCTTTATGCCTATTTTCCTCTTTGACTTCTTTCCTGTATTCTTTCATTTGTTACACCCCTTACTGGGTTCTTCTAATTATCCCTTTTTGCCAGCTCAGTTGTGCTTTCTCTTCTTGTGCCATTTGTCATCCACAGAGCTTCTTCCACTTCTTCTTTGGCAATCCCTTCTTCACCTATCAGTTGTCCATCATCCATGATGGGATGTCTTCAGTTTCATTAGTGTGATCTATCCGGTCTCTTGCACAATGGTTGGACTTTTCATGGAAAGTAGCCTGTTTTCTGTATTGTTATTGCTGACCTTTCACACTAGCCCTCCATCAGTATAAATGGATCATTTACTGCTACTGGTCCCTTGGCCACTCCCATCCACTGAGTTGTCCTACTGTGCCTCATCTCATTGCCTTACATTTCCATTTTAACAAGCTAGTTGTTGTTATTTTATTCATAGAAATACATTATAGTCAGAAACTTTATGAAGTTTGAAAACACTGTGCAATAAAACAGTCTTATCTTTACCTCACTGTTCAAAAATAATGTTAGGGAAAAGCTTGGACAAAAAGTAAAAAATAAGACTTTTTATTATATCTTGTCAGGCCTAAGTTTACAACAATGCAATAATTAGCATCAGCAATATTTTTGTCAATGGATATTATGATAACAAAAGTGCCCAAAACTATTTTTTAATTTTAATATTCCTCTGATACTTCTTACTTAACACTCACTAAACTGGATAGTAAAAACAGTTTAAAAACCATTTTAGTATTATATATTCATGAATTACTTTAGTGTGTTGAATGGAGAAAGTATCACTATTTTGGAGATGATGATGTTAAGTATATCACATAAACTTTCTGGCTCAAATAACTCTGACTTTAAACAGAATTAGACTAAATCTTTTACCAAATAACCTATTTAAAATTAAGATTTCTTATTGTTTTTAAGTGTAGTAGTTATATGCTTGGTTAAAAAAAGTATTAATTAACAAAAATTAAAATATATTGTGATTTGAATTTCATAAATACAAGTTATTTGCTAAAAATCTACACATGCTGGACAATTATTGTAACAATGAAATATATATTGTTTGAGACATTATTTTCGCACTAATAACCAATTGGCTTACTGCATGATTTTGGTGTCACTGTGTTTAGAAAAACCTTACAGATGAGAAGTCAAATACAATATCCAAGTGATAAAACAGTATCTTTTTATGATATTCTTAAATTTTCAGTTTACTTATGTAATATTTATTCATTCAAAAACATGGCAGGATTTTTTTTTTTTTTTTGTGGGGGGTTGCACACTTATTATTATGAATTTTGTGATTCCACCCCACCCCCATGGTCATTCTTTATTGTAACATCTCTGCTATTTCAGCCTTTAATAATGACAATATATGTAAATCCAAAAAGTGTTTTGGAAAGACCAATGGCTTAGAGAATTCCTGCACATTTAAAAATGCTGTCTATGAACTTACATATACACAGTGTTTAGCCACGTGTATAGGTGAATCCAATCGTCCAATACACGACCGTTTCAAAGAACACATTCATGCCACTCAAAATCTTGACAACAAAGAAGCTATCACTGAACAGTATTCAAAAGAACACGGTAAAATCAGTGGGACACCTTATACATTCAAGATTTTAGTGATTTGTGACAATTTCCTCGACAAAAAATATAAGGAATCACTTTTGATTCAATCAAGATGCCCTTCCATTAATAGATACAATGCCTGGCCCATTTAACATTTTATTATTATAATTTTATCTATTTTTTTGTTATTATTATCATTTTCTGTATTTAAAATAACACGGCACGATTGAAGGGACACCTTATTCAATCAAAATTTTAGAAACTTGTGACAAATTCTTTGACAGAAAATATAAGGAATAATTTTTTATTCAATTTAATTATTTTAATTTTAAAGGGACTGACCTTTTAGTGCTACAGAAACCACGCATTATTAATTATAGGAAATATATAAACATCTTTTTTTTTATGTAACAGATTAAAAAAATCATTAGAGTAAGAGTGGACAGTCTCTTGATGAACTACAAGGAAATTTATTTTACAGTACGAGCATTTCATTTGAAGTGGGACGAAATGAGACTGGATAGTAATGTTGCTAAATGGGCAATTCACATAATACAGCTGAGTAAGCAGAAGCGTCATTTAGATCGTGCTAATCTCCTGAAGTTCTGGGAAGTCTTAGATAGGTCAGTTTCTTTGTATAACCCAGTATTAAAATACAAAAAGTTGAAACATTTTTAAATTGTTGAAATACAAGAATTCACTTTCCTACTCATAAAGTGACTTATGGTCTACTTATTTGTGTGTTTTATTTAAGTTTATCATGTCACTTGGTAGAAAACTGTCTTTGTAAAAGCTTAAATCTATATTAAGTAATTTAAAAGAAATATATTAAAAGCTAATTATTTTCTTAGGTTCACAAGTAACATAAATTTTCGAGCACTTTGTTGATTGCAACTCAGTTTTTTTATATAAAGCATGTTGAAGTGGTTGTTTAAAGAAATGAAAACAATCTTGTTTTTCTTTATGTAATAAATTAACAATTATATATAGCATGTTGAAGTGTGTGTTGTAAAAATGTTTATCACTGACTAGATAAAGAAAAACGAGAGAGATTGTTTTATGTATAGCATGTTGAAGTGGTTGTTTAAAGAAATGTTTGTCACTGACCACATAAAAACAAGAGAGATTGAAGTTTTTATGAGATACTTTCCATATCATTGCAAGGTCTTTTTGGTTTTGTAGTTGTAATAAAGATGGTAGGTACTTCCCACTACACTGTATGTAAAATCAGCAGTACGTAGTTAATGTCATCTAGAGTTTAATTTCTGCTTTTGAAATATCTTCTTCGTAGACATTTCTAACATACTTATCAGCTTTTTTTTTTATTAGATATTTTACATTGGGTTGTAGAACATGGCAAGTACATGTCATATAATAGTATATAACCTTTTCTTTCCTTGTGGAATTGTGGTTGACTTAGTATAACGTTTTTATTTTAGATGACTCAAAAGTAACTTTTTTGATTATTAAAGTAAAAACACAAAAAATATAGGAAATAACTTCTGATATATATTGATTACAAGTATAGTTGTCATGGTTGATTTGGCTTTCTTCAGTTTTACACTGAGAATATATAGAATCATAACCATGTTCTATTTTCCTTTTTCAGTTGCTCCATGAATTAAAACATATTTTCCAACATTTGGAAGCTGTTTAGTGGGACACTGACAATAAGGGGTGTGGATGATGCAAATGTTTTTTTTCCGTCACATATATTTACGTAGCTTATACATTTATATATATAATACTGCTTTTTCAGTTGGCTCTCATACACAAATAAGGACTACCCCACTGAAATGAAAACTGTTGGCGAGTGTGTTAGTGTTTCAGTTTTGTAGATATATACATACAAATTTAGTCACTTGATGAAGTCAGATGTTCCCAACTAAAATACCTAACTTCTTTCAAAATGAACACCTTTCGAGACATTCTTGTGTTCCAGTATTTATGGATGGCTTAAAATCAGCTTTATGTCTCAGTCATTGTTTGTTATGGCTCTGTAGTTCTCTTAAATCACTTGTCTCCATTCATTTTTTCTGGATTCCTGTCCGTCAGTATTCGAGGGAATGAGTTCACTATCACCACAGTAAAAGTGGCCTCCATTGGTTATGTCATAGCTTTGCCTATTTGATATTTGGATTTCAAGTCTGTCATTAGGGCTAGGTTTCATGCCAGTTGATTAGCAATTTGGGGTGATCAATGTATGAATACACTTTTCCAGGTAAAACCTATCATTACTGGTTGGCCATCTAGTTTACATAGAATCAGAAAAAGGAAGTTGTCCTTGCAAGGCTCTGCATTGCCCATAGTTTTATAACCTATAATTTTCTGTTACAAGGAAGTGACCCACCAATGTGTGAGCATTGTGACAGTCAAGTCAAATGCCTATATTTATATTTGTTTTCTTTAAGGCCATTGTTACAACCACCATCATTTGAAGCATATTTTAATTCATGGTATGATATTGACATTCTAAAATGTTTTCCACTTTATTTGGATCATTGAGTTTTTTTAATTCTATCTAATTTTTCAACCATCTTTCATAATAAAAAAAGAAGGATTTTCTGTGTGTATTTTATTTTATATATCCTTAATTATTTTAATTAAATGTATTTGGTGGCTATTGAAAAAAACTTTCACAGATAGTTTCAGTTGTTTGTGCTATAAAGCCACAGACAACCAAACCAACCCAAAAGTGCTTGAATTAGTTTCTTTAGGAAAAAACATATAAGTTTATTGGTTTAACATATTAAATAATTTAATAAAAATCGGTAATAAGACACAACTTTTGAAATGTATCTGAGGTGAATGTATTGTAACCAATTTCATTTGGGAGTTGTAAAGCTTTAAGATGTTTTTGACAGTATTGTCACCATTTATTAAACATATCAAGTTCCTTTTTTGAAGGTAAAGTTATCCATTTCAGCAGAGATCAACACTTGTTGACCATTCATAATACAACTTCCTCACTTAATACATCCTTGTTTGTGTAACCCAGGAGAAGTAGAAAAAAGTCTGCAACCCTGATTTTTGTGTATGACAAGTTATTGGATAAGTTTTTGAATGTGAATTTGACTTGAGTATTAAAATCTCAGTATTTCTTGTTGCTTTTACATAATATAATTATATTCTTACTTACATTCCCTATAATAAAATATAACAATGAAGTCTGCATAGACAATTACAAAATCTGGAAAGAATAACATATTCATTTGTATTTATCTGCATAAATTCAACTGGGTTATTGGAAAAAAAATTGTGATATTTTACCCCTGTATAGAAATCTTAAACTAACCGATTTTTCTTTATCTTCAGTTTTATGGTGAAACACAAACATCATCTTCGTTTCTGAGAAACATTTCAGAAAACTGAGTACACGTACAGTTGTGGAATAACAAAATATGGATAGCGTTTGATGTGAATTGAGAAAATACTGAAGAGAAAAGAGTTCTGTGTAAAGGGTAACACATTTTTATATGTTATTAAAAGGTAGTGGTGTGCTAAAAGAAAGCACTACATATGTATCTAGTGAGTATTTCACCTGAAGAAACCTGATGTATTGTACATATACCATAATATAGTTTATGTTTTCTTTTCTGTTACTTTTTATAGGAAAAATCTGTGGAAATTATGTAAATATTTAAGTTATGTAAAGCAACTGAGCTTTCTCTTAATTTTTGAGTTAGCTTAAAGTTATTGATTTCTTTCCCTGTGTTCTTTTGTACAATAGTACTTCGTTGCTCATGGTGTGGTATTTTTTGGTTTTTCTTATTATTACTCTTAATAATTTGTTGTAGTTTTCACCAAAATTACATTTAAGTAGTGACATTTGAAGAAAACTGCTTTTGTTAACTTTTGTTATGAATCTTTTCCCCCCCACACCATACCAGAATTTAAGTTTATTAAAAAGTGGCTTTCATCTAGCTTGTGTATAATTTGAAGAAACAGATTATGCGGGGTGTTGAGAAAAAAATTATTGGACTATTCTCTATATCAGTTGGAGATAGTTATTATCATTGTTTAAAAACTTTGTGTAAAAGCCAAGTAAGGAAGCTTCTGTTTTGAAATTGTTGTAGTATTATTGAATGTAACTGAATTGATTACCAATTTTGTACCTAAAATTAATTCAGTTAGTAATTCATTATTAGTCTTCTCTTAACCCTTTCCAGACTGGCCAGTACCTAGCTTTCAGGTGTTGAGTACATATCAAATTTCAAGATTATAGTAAAAATAATACTTTTAATTCTGTTGAAACAATTTTAGAACTGATATTTTGTCATTTTGTAATATTCATTTATTGTAATTTGTAATAAAATGAAAACAATATTGAAACTCATTTTTGTTCTGTAAACAACAAACCACATAGATTTCTTTTTACAAGTTTCTAGCCCATTCCAGAATGTAAGTTTATATTGACAAAAAAATTATTCTTTGAGATTGTAGTTATCCATGTTTTATTTCTTACTGATTTTCTTTCTCTTTTACTGATATTATTAGTGCAGCTTTTCATTCGCACCCTTTTATGATTTCATAGCATGTGATATGAACAACTATTAAAGAAGTTCATGTTTGAAAGTAGCTACATGCAAAGTTTAAATACTATTGGATAGAGCAGATTATAAACTTTTTAATCAGTGTAAAGTGAATAAAGTGGGGGTGAGAAAGTGACTAGATGTAACTCTTCAGAGAACAATAACGGAATCTTATGGAAAGCTTAGGAAACCTAGAAACAAACGACAGGTCTGGAAATTTTTTGAAGTTGCTTTAAATATTTTCTTTGTTCCTGTATTACTTAAAATTTCTAATATTATTCATGTACACAAGTGCCATTTAATATATATACATATTCTAGTGTTACATTATCTTTGTATGAAAATTTTATTCTATGACATCAGTACCGTAGGCAATGCCAGAATATTCCAGTGATTCAAATCTGTATTTATTGAATGTTATTGTTAAGTTTATCTTATTAAAACAATGTGCATAAATAAAATAATTTATTATATATTGAAAATGAATTATATTTGTTACATATAAATTTATGTCAACCATTTTCAGAGGTCAGGTCCTAGATCACTGATAAATCTTTGTCAATTTTTGTGGTGTTTTATGATTTATAGTTGGAAGTGGTGAATAATTCAATAGGAAAAATAAACAACCAAAAGAAATATCATAAAATGTGATTTGCTGATCAAGAATAAAAGATTTTAATTCTAATATAATGTATTTTTAGTGACTTTTTCAAACAGTGTCTCACAACAAAATTTTGGAACTTTCACGTCTTAAAAATGATAGAAAAACTAAATTAGATTGTATATAAACTTCTTAAACTAGATATTATTTAATAAGTTTCTATAAGTTTCATGCAAATTATTTAAGTATTTCTACTGTGAGAAGGAAAAAAAAATCAGTGAATATCCTTCCAGTCTGGAAAGGGTTAATCCCTCTTTGTAATGTTAAAATATATGTAAATTTCTTTGAAGTTAAAGATGTAAGTGGAACTTCATTTATGAATAATCGAACTGCCATTCTGACTCTCCCTCCAAAAGTATTTCATTTAACAAAAAATAAAATAAAATTGGAAATTTCCGTTAAACATTTCATCTAATAGTAGTATAAGAACAACAAGTCTATATTAAAACAAAGGAAAATTTATAAATTTCAAGAGGTTAACTGTATCATGCAATTAAACTTTTTAATTCAAAAAATAAATATTAAGTGATTTGATTTTTCCTTGTTACAGATGAGAATGATTTGCTTATTATGATGGAATATGTATTTATCATCACTGTTTTTTCCCATATAAAAAAATATTACAAGACAGTAAAAATGTGGAACGTACATTTGCAAGTTTATTTTTGACCTGTGAATTACTTGAAAACAAAGATAAAATTACTATGATTGATGTGCTTTTTAAATATGCAAGTAATCACTTGATACAGTTATTCACAAAAGGCACTATAAAACGTATACAGTGCTGTTAGTAGTTTTTAAGCACAAATTTTGTATTGTTCTTTTGCACATTTGTTGACAAATGAATCTTTATAAAAACTAGTTTTTCTCTGTTGCAAGTGATCAATAAAAGTGTTTACATACAATTTTAGTGAAAACATCATGTTTTAGGAATGAAATATTTCATTAAACACAGCATTTTAAACTGTTTACATTTTTGTATAAATACTAGAAATGATGTATGTAGAATTTTAATAAATTACTTTTTTTGTAATTTTGGATGAAATTGAGACACGTTTGTATATTAAAGACTGAGTTTCTTTTCAAAAATAGATTTTTAGTTGTATATAAAATTTATTGACTTACAAAAGATATTTCAATCTTCTCCTAAACAAATTAAATACAAGTTTCCATATCCTTTCAAAATAATAATTATTTTTTATCCAATTCTAACAAAGTAATTCTATGAGAAGCATTTTACATATATTACTGTAACAACAGGACTTAAAAACTATTGTCACCCAGTCTTGATTCTCTGTGATATTTATTTTAGTCAACCTTGTACAGGATGAAAATTTTTAGCTTAAGGGATTTTTTAAAAAAGTTTTCCTTTCTTATGAAGAGGCCAGGTGGTTAGGGAGCTCAACTCGAAATCTGAGGGTTGCGGATTCGAATCCCCGTCACACCAAACATGCTCGCCCTTTCAGCCGTGGGGGGCATTGTAATGTGACAGTCAATCCCACTATTCGCTGGTAAAAGAGTAGCCAAAGAGTTGGCGGTGGGTGATGATGACTAGCTGCCTTCCCTCTAGTCTTACACTGCTAAAATT
>NW_013666325.1:163221-168313 GCF_000517525.1 Limulus polyphemus | reverse complement strand
TGGTAAAAGAGTAGCCAAAGAGTTGGCGGTGGGTGATGATGACTAGCTGCCTTCCCTCTAGTCTTACACTGCTAAATTAGGGACGGCTAGTAGCAGATAGCCCTCGTGTAGCTTTTGACGCGAAATTAAAAACAAATAATTCTTATAAAGAATGTTAGTTGAAATAATTTGTTAAATATTTTGTCCAAAAAAAAAACTGAAAAATTAGTTTTGAAACAATATCATATTATTCTTTGCAAAAAACATGCCATTTTTTATGTAAAGGTTTTTATTTAAATATATTTGTCATACCATAAATAAAAATTTTCAGTAAGAATAATGAACAAAGTATTTCTCCGTGCAATAAAATTGTGCTCCATATTTGAGGAGCAGCTATGCAATAAACATCCCGAAGACAAGATTATAAAGAAACATGGTATGTTAAGACTTGTAGAAACCCGTTCCTCACACTCATTAAATCACAAGACAAGCATTTGCTCAAAAGTAAGTATAAGATTATAATTTTTGGAAATAATCAAGTTTTATATTTATACTAAAATAATCAACTGCTCACAAATATATTAGTTTCTAACGTGCATCAAGTAATGCTGACAGGATGTAAACAACAGAAATTCTCGTATCACCTAATTCCATCTGGCAGATACCTGAGGCTGTTTGGGTAGTTGAGGTGGGACAGAAGGTAGAAGATTCTTTTAGAAAGGAAGTCAAAGAAAAATTGATCTTATAACTCTGGTTTCAATTTGAGACAAATACTATTTCCACATTCTATAATATTTAACACTATTTGAACTTCAGGAGAGTACAGTTGAGTAAGCAAACGTGTGTTTTTGTGTGCACAATGTTTTTTAGTTATCAGAAACATAAAAAATAGATTCTTATGAGAACTCTTTAACCCATTCACTGCGACTGGGAAATATATTACCCAGTCCACTGGGAAATATACATCCCAGCTGCAGTGAAAGGGTTTATTTCTTGAATAATATGTACAGAGGGTCATTTTGTATATTATGGAAATGCTGGTAAATTAGCTACCATTTCCCTGCAAATGTCAAGATGGTCCTGGAACTACAGTTATATTATGTGGTAGCTATTGTTTCACATATAGAAGTAAGGTGCACCTTTTGGTTTGTAAGATGTCTGAAAACTTTATTGATGGCAGAAGAAAAATAAACACACATGAGATTTAAAATAGATGTAAGGCCAGAATATTTTAAAGAAAGTACTATTCCATGTTTTCATGATGCAAGATGAGAACTAATCACACATGAGATTTTAAATTGATGTTGGACAAGAGGATTTTAAGGAAAGTAGTTCTTCATGATTGTAGGATTGACTGGAACAATGAGCTTAAAAGTCATATGCAAGCCAATCAGAATGAGCTCCCACGTTGCAAAACGAAGGCTATTGTTACTCAGAAGAGAAGTCTCCAACCAAACAAAATCAATGCAATAAACCTAGACATATCTCCTGGTACTGTTAACAAGATAATAATGAAGGATGTAAAGTTATATGAAAATTCACAAGCTTCTAGCCATACCATGAAAACCAGTATCTGTTTCATTGAGAAAGATAGCACAAGAAGCTGGAAACACAGTGATTTCATTTGACTACATACCTGTTACATACCCCTGATGCAACTCCAATTGACTTTGTTTATCTAAGAACATGATTGGAGGCCACAGACTAAAGTTATTTGTCGATTTATGAAAAGCTGCACAAGAACATTGGGACAACCAACTGATATGGCTGTTCCCCAAAGAAGCCTTACGTAATGGAAATGTTGTTGATGGGCAATTATTAAGAAGAAGATAAAGCATGATCTTTAGGGCAAATATGGCCTTCAATGTTAATATGTTGAACTTCATTATAATTTCATGGTCTTCTGTACATGTAAAAAACAAATCTACAGATGAACTGTTATTATCTTTAGAAGACTTAACCTCTAACCTCCTGACCAAGCTGCATGCCTCACTATATACCTCTGCAATTTTAAATACAGTGATGCTTGCCTTATATTTTTAGAACTGCAGGAAGTTTTATTTTCTTATAATTTTCATGTGTTTTAGACTGTCAAGCTTAGGGATACATGTTTTTTAACAAAAGTGTAAAAACATTTTCTACAATTTTTCACATATACTCATTTTTCAATTGGTTATAGTTGTAAGGGTACACCTGCTGAAAGTGCCAGTGTTCTTTATTTTTTTGTTTTGCTTATTGAATGTTAGATACTAACCTTTTTTTTTGATCCTATCTACATATTTATGATCATGGTTGTGAGGGTGAAACCTTGAGTCACAAAAGTTCTCTGTTCTAAGCTGTGGTTGATAATTGTAAGCTCTGCATAACTAGTAGGACTTGGTAGGTTCTGCCTGTATTTGCTGATTGTATTTATAACATATCATTACTTCCCTTCTAAATTGAGTTAAAGAGGAGAAAATTTTATTTTATTATAACATTTGTATAGTGCACTAACTTTATAAATTACAGGAATTGTTTACGGTGAGATACGTGTAATTTAATGCTAAGAAATGAATGTGTTAGCAATTCATTAATGGTCCACTTAATTTCCTTCACATGTACTCTATCATTTTTCAAAAAGTTAAAAGTAAGAGATGTGTTCATAGACTTAAGGTTAATTGAATATATATATACTTGAATTGAAATTGCTCAGCCAAACATATCAGAGAAATTATACCAACTACAGAACATTGCAGAATGTGTAATTCCAGAAAGATATAATTGTTATGATAGCACCCAAAAAAACATTGGGAATATCTCATCTCTCCAATTATTAGGGACGGCTAGCGCAGATAGCCCTCGTGTAGCTTTGCGCGAAATTCAAAACAAACAATCATCAAGAAAAAATAAATCGGTTTATTTCTGACAACGAACACATCTAACCAGTTAGATCCTCATAGCATTTCTTCCCGTCCAATCACTTTGGCTGAATTAAGAATTAATATCAAACAACTTAAAAATAACAGCGCCCCTGGCGAAGACGGAATAAACAATCTTAGTATTAATAATCTCCATGAAAACTTCCTAAATCTTCTCGTCACCCTTTTTAATTTATCCTTCCTTACTGGTTACGATCCTTCATGTTGGAAAACCGCTATTATTATAGTCATCCCTAAATCCACAATCAATCTTCAAGATCCTTCCAACTATAAACCCATCAGCCTCTTAAATAATATAGGTAAATTAGTGGAAAAAAATTATCGCTAATACATTATTATTTCATTTGGAATCTGAAAATATTTTAACTAACATACAAAATGCATCACGTCGTAAAAGATAAACAGCCAATCATTTAGTGAGACTGACTGAATCGGTAATTCAAGCTCTTAATAGAAATCATGTAGCAGTGGGAGTCTTTCTTGACGTCAGAAAGGCATTCAACTCTATAAATTATCCAAGTTAAACTTACCAACTAATATAATTTGGTGGATTGCCAATTTTTTATTCAACAGAGTCGGTAAAGTCAGAATAAATAATAAACTATCTGAGCCTTTTAATCTAAAAGCAAGTGTCCCCCAGGGTTCTGTAATTAGCCTATTTATATATATATTATTTATAAATGATATACCGTTTACCCAGTTACCTACAACCCACGCGTCCCAGTATGCTGTTTGGAGCACGTCATGTAACCCATTAACTGAGGCTCGTCAAGTTCAGACTTCTTTAAACGCTATAACATCTTGGTGTAAAAGTGGCGGGTCACTTTAAATAAATAAAAATCGCAGGCCATTATCTTTTATAGATGCTTTAAAAAAACAAAAAAAAACAGAAGCAACAGCTAGACTATAACTTTATGACTCCAACATTATTTTCACCAAATGTAGGAAATTTCTTGGTATTAAGTTTAATTCTAAATCTACCTGGACTGAACACATTAATACTGTTATGTCTCTGGTCGTTAGTTAATTTTCCGTAAAAATTCTTTCCGAAGGAACTTTAGCGATACAAGTCCTTTCTTAAATAAAACTGGTTTATTCTTTCTGAATACAACTTTGCAATACACCTAATTTTCACAGTCACGCTATAGCAAACGCTATAATTCATAACGAACGCCTCACGTGCTCGACTCAACAATATGTCTCTCTCTGTCCGCAGTTGAATTACATTGTTGCCGTCAGTTTTTACCGGTCTTATATATACAAGAATACCGCATATCTAGTAGTCTCTCGAGACTTCAGGAAGGGACAGGATCCTTCTAGAAGTTCAAGACGTGTTACTAGCGTCACGTGACTCCCGCTGTCGTAACAATACCATATGCATACATGAACATTAAAAAAATATTATGTTACCTTTGCTCCAAAAAGGATGCAACCCTGATACTATTATTCACATTTATAAATCTTATATTAGCTCTTTAGCTGAATATGGCAGCATGGTCTTTTGTAATATGTCTGATTCGTTATTTAATAAATTACAAAAGCAACAGAATTTTGCCTTAAGTTTTGCCTACAGACTACCCATTTATACTGCAGTTATTTATCTTAACACAGTTAACAGAATATCACACATTAAAGACAGAATATTAAAATTAGCAAAAACTTTTACAATCGTAATTCACTAACCAAAGAATTTTTGCATCTTTCTTGTTTCCGTGAGTCATGGCGCACCCATATTTCTCCCTTGAATGTTATTAAAATGATGTAACATTTTAGAGAAGTAACTTTAGTGAAATAAACCATATAGTGTTAGTCCCACAGCTCAGGTACTATCCGGAAAGACTATTCGGTGTCTGGGTAGTGAATGTCGGTTTTTTCGGGGTACTCCCGTTTTCCTCCCACATCAACATTTATTGTTTTTCACACAAATACATTTTAATATATATACAATGGTACAATTTACAACAACAATTATTACGAATAGTTACCACAAAGTTTTATAAACAAAAATTTCACTAACTTACAAACAACATAAAATCCCCTTTCTAGTTCAGAGTCTCCTTGATATCCAGCGAGTTAACTAGAAGTCGATATACGTACAATTGCCGAGAAGCTAGTTTTGTCAGACACTTAATTGTTGGACCGTTGAAGTAAGATAATATTTTCATAAAACCACTAATGTCCGATGAGAATCCACT
>NW_013666325.1:161960-163211 GCF_000517525.1 Limulus polyphemus | reverse complement strand
ACGGGGATTCGAACCCGCGACTCTCAGATTGCGAGTCGAGTGCCGTAACCACCTGGCCATGCCGGGCTATTCAATGTGTCAAGTGGGCGGGCCAGAAAGTTCACGATAGGGAGTTTTCTTGGTTTTTTCCTTTGTTAATTGAACAGGAGAGGTGCTAGGAGGATTCTAAAATTGTAATAATATGCTATTCATTGACCCAGTCAATCACCAAAACCACCTCTTCAACCGTTTTACTGTGTGTTGAAGTCAGTTATTACAAAAAGAAGAAAAACAACAACAAAAAAGAGAACTTAAAATAAAACAAGTCCGTGACTCATAAAATTAAAGCAACACACACACAAAACAAACGAGAAGCCCAATTCTACTTATTATAAGCGGATTTGTCAAGACTAACTTCAACTACATCCATCTTTTAAATTAATATGCATAGTCTATAACGGTTTAGGCCTAAAATTTATTATATGCTACAGTAAAATAAGTGATCCACTGTTATTTTTTTATGTTATCTGAACGAAATTTAGTATATGTATTTTTTCAGAGAGAGAATTAAATTGATAATACTTCTATTGGTCAGAAGTTCTGCAGTTTAGAATAATCAATAAATTTGAAAGTAAAGGTTCGCGTGATATGACTAATTAAAATTCTAACTGAAATAAAATTTTATAAGATCAAATAATTAGCCTGTGCATCAGCAAATTTGAGGCTAAAACTTGAACTCATGTCAGCGTAGCAGCACTCGGAGTGTAGAAATTAATAACGCAACAACTGCTGCTGAGTTGGCGAGAAAGTTTGTGCCCTTTTCATTAAAAGTGAAACAAGCTTGGCACCAAACTCATAACAACTTGCAACAATATTCAAGATATTTATAATTATTCCTGTGAATAAAGTGGTAAATCACTGTAATTATGTTAATCTGAATCAAAGTAGGGATAAAATGTTTTAAAGTTTAAGTAACTTAGTTTTGACTTTCTTGTTTCAATACTTTTTGTAGTATTAAACCTTTCTATATTAATATAGCTAGCTAGCTTATGTATTTATTGATCCCTACTTGTCTTTATAAAATTTGAAAACGTTTTATTATACTTGTTTGTTTCCTTTTGATGAGCTATATTTTTGTGCACCGGCAATACCAAACATGGGGCGCGCGTATACCAGATTCGATTTTAGTACTCATCAGTATCTCTGCCAACCTATCTTCAAATCTAATTATATGCCCAAAGTAGCACATCGTCCTTTTATATACATATATAT
>NW_013666325.1:154645-160960 GCF_000517525.1 Limulus polyphemus | reverse complement strand
ATACCAAACATGGGGCGCGCGTATACCAGATTCGATTTTAGTACTCATCAGTATCTCTGCCAACCTATCTTCAAATCTAATTATATGCCCAAAGTAGCACATCGTCCTTTTATATACATATATATATACTCATATGTACTAGTATCCTTTTCGGTACAAAAAAAGGAATCATTGGGACCCGAGACGGAAGAGTTCTGTGAAAGAATTTGAGCGATGAGGTTCGTTATTTTTTCAGTACGCTTGTATGGAAAAGTCACTTACTTACTTATAAGAAAATTCGTTGGAATAGTGAAATTTTGATTCCCTCCATAAACACGTATATAGCCTCAATGGAAAGATAATATTAAACAGTGGACGGACCTTAATGGAAAGTTAATATTAAACAGTAGACGGCCTTAACGGAAGGATAATATTAAACAATGGACGGACCTTAATGGAAGGATAATATTAAACAATGGACGGACCTTATTGGAAAGTTGATATTAAACAGTGTACAGATCTTAATGGAAGGATAATATTAAACAATGGACGGACCTTAATGGAAAGTTAATATTAAACAGTGTACAGACCTTAATGGAAGGATAATATTAAACAGTTGACGAGCCTTAAGATATCAGAGTGCGCAAAAGGGGCTCAAGACAAATAGCGTTGGGTCGGAAAGACTCAGCCCACTGTACGAGATCTGGCAATAACAAAAAAAGAAAAAAAAGATTCGGGTCGGGTCTGGCTAAGGTGACTTTTGTCAAACTTATTTGTAAGAAATTCGGTTTTTTTTTCTTGATTTTTCAACTTTTTTAAATTTTGTTCAAAAAATATTTTCAAAAAATGGTAACCTACTATGGCAGCTGCCGCCAAACAATATTTATTTGCCAGTTTCACATTTCTTATGTCGGTACTTAAGGCACCGCTTTGAGGACTTTGTAATCCTATAAATGCTGTCTCACACCTCGTTTGTATCAATTGTTAAAACGATTGTATTAAATAACACAGTTTAAGCAGTGAAAGTGTAGACTCCATTCTGTTTCTGCTCGCTAACATGAAGTAACACAGCAGAGAGTTGGTTGACTCTGGGAATACATTAAATTTGGTTTGTACAACAGTTTATATTATTATCTTTTTCTTTTCTATCTTGGCAGGTTAGGACATCAAATAAGGCCATCTCGATCATCCATCGGTCAGCCGATGCTGACTATCTGGTGATTAATATTTCGTTCAAGTTTCGGTCCTAAGTTGGGTTTAGTGTGAAGAAAGTCATGAATCGGCTGGGCTTGGACAACATTTTGTAAATATTCTTCGGGCTCGGGCCACATAATCACCGGTGAACTTTCTAAAATTCCGTCCCGTGCAGACCTCTGGTTACCAAGTAGTTGACGATTCACTGTAGTCAACCTCTGTAATATAGGTGACACAAAATGAATGAATGAATTTTTTGAGAGGTCAAAAAGGCATTCACATTAAATTGCGGTTCAACGAATTGGAATTTATCTAGAGGTTTTTTGTGAAAGGTTTTCTGATGAATTTATATCAGTTCGAACACACCTATATTTACTTAAATCAATTTTTTACAACTCACGAAATACAATTTTGTTTCATGAAGGCGCCTTTAGCTTTTGTGTTTAAATTTGGTGTTAAATGTTTACTGGGGCATCTTTATTATGTTTTTTTTATGCAGTTAAGTATATTTGTGTGCACTTTTCATTTTCCTGTTTGCATATGTTTTCTTTTTGAGTTACATTTCTACAACGTTACAAGGTAATTTGAATTTGGGTTAGTTACTTAATCCTGTTGTCAGGTTGTCATTGCATTGTGACTCTGCTACAAAACAGTTGTTAAAGGACGTATAACTGAAACTGTTTACTTATTAACAACAGATGTATCTCTGTAACTAAGGGGCCCCCAGTGGTTCAACGGTAAGTTTGGGAACTTATAACGCTACAAACCGGGTTTCGATACCTGTGGTGGGCACAGCACAGATAGCCCATTGTGTAGCTTTGTGCTTAACTACGAACAAACAAACACAAACTGTAACTAGAGAAACTATATTTCAGTTACACATTTTTGTGATCTGGATATTCTCAGATTAAACTAGTCTTAAGATTCATACACTTAATAGAAAAGACTAATACGTATTTCGATGTAGCTTGCCGACACAGTGATACAAAATGACATGTCTTCTCGTATCACTGTAGTCAGCGAAACCGTTCAATGGGAAATTTCAAGTAATTCATTAGACCTAACTTATAAGTATGTCAAAGTACGATAGGTAAACCTTGCGTTCTAATAATTAAGTCAATTACAAAATTCAACACTTGAATGCTAATTATTCGAATATTTTTTAAATATTACAGTATTTTAAACACACCACCCAAATACCATATATACACATATATATATATATATATCAATTCTCCTTAGTCATGGTCCCCCGTTGGGACATCGATAAGTCTTCGGATTTACAATACTAAAATCATGGGTTCGATTCCCCTCGGTGGCCACAGCAAATAGCGCGATGTAGCTTTGATATAAGAAAACAAACACACATTCTTGTTCATGTGAATTATTATTAGTCTGGAGATTAACCCAGAACTTTAATTCCTATTCATTCATTATTATAAACACTACAAGCCTATTTATAAGTATGAATAGACATTGCAATATGCTGAATGTTAGTTGATTTTAAGCTGTTGCATTACGTACTCTTAATAGTTTGTGGGTAAATTTGTGTCCTGTTGTCTTAACAATCATTATATCTAACCAATTCCCCATAGTTGATAGCTGGAAGAAAACTACCCATTAAAGTTAGGGAATTATCAGTATTTCCAGCAAGTTGCGTTCTTTAGTAACAGTTTAGTGGTACCTATGAGTGGGTAAAAAAATCATTGGAATGTATCAAAATACAAAACAATGGAATCTTCGTTTCAAATTAAGAAATTTAATAGTCTTTCCTTTGATGTTAATAGAATTTAACGATTAGAGAGTAATTATTGTACAACCTATGTGCATTATATTACATAATATCATAACTTAGTTTTTGTAAATAGTGTTACCTTGTATATAAAAGCTCATTACCTAGTTCTCCCACGAAAGGTGTCACTGGAGGAATATGTGTGTTCTCTAGTCAGATCCGCTGTGTAGAAGTTAAGGGATGCTTATAGGCTGTGCCTCCATATTTTTACTTATGAAAAGACTAAGTGGCATGTGTGACAGGTGTACTCTCGGAGAGATGGCACTATTCTGCTCTGTATATAGTGGATAACTCTCCCAGTTTTATTAAAATTATTTTAGCTTTTTCTTCAAACTGCTGAAGCCTTTGCGTGGTACTCAAAGTCTACAATATTTCAAAAAATTCTGCATACTTCGAGTTTTGGTCTTTATATAAAAAGTCGATCAAGGGAGCCATTAAGTTTCTCTCGCCTTAGTTATTCATGGAGCTGGGTGTACCATCAAGGGTACCACATGTAATTCTCATTAGGAAGGATTACTCTACCATGAGACATTCTATGGAGAGCAATAATACTGTTTTCTGCTGGTAAGACAGGTGATGTTCCAAGAATATAACACCCCCTGTTTTTTCTTCATAGAATTGCAGTGGAAATGAAACATTTTGAGAAAAACAATAAATAACAATTCTTGTTAATATACCTGATGCTTAGCTATTTGCTAAACAAACACAGAAACATTCTCTGCTGTTACAACTTCATTTTGATAATTAATAAAGCAAAGCTGCATCAAATGGCTGGTAATAAACACTTTTCAGGAATAGCAGACAAAAGCCAAACAAATTATCAAAAACCTTTTTCTAATTATTAAGGATTTATAAACTTTGCTGCTAGTTAAGTTCAGGGGGTTGGCATTGACAGCACATAGAAGTACAAATGCACTGCTAACTTAAAAACAAAGAAACTGTGTTCTGTGCACTGCCAATACTTTTGTGCCACTTCCCTAAAGCGTTTCATTGCTTGAATGCTACGCACTTATTAAAGTTTTCTTTACCCTACTAGTAGTCCTGCAAGTTTTACAAAAATCACCCCACACCCGTGAATTCCAACAAAGTGATTCTCAGTTGAAACTAAAATCTACTTAGAAATCAACAGTCACCTCTAAGAACTACTTAATAGTTTCTGGAAGTTTCTACTGCATAGATAACCTTACTAATACATATCATGAGCTCTCAATACAGGTTTTTCAGGAAACTCTTCTCCATATTGAAAGTTTATCAGTAGTAGAAGTAAACTAACAAAATTACCTGGTATATATTGGCTTTAATAATCTAGTCCTACAGATAATTGTTTATGCCAATCCTTTAATTCTAAAAACAAAAAACATCAAAGTTCCACTATAACTGATTAAGCAAGTTCTTTAGGAAACATGATGAAGGAAGACTTAACATTTGGTGTTTGGGGTTTCTTTAATAATGGTAATTATCTAGCTTTTAAATCAATTTTTTGAGAATCACTTAGATGTATCACAATTAATTAAAGTTCTCTAGTGAAGGCCTTCTAAAGCATCACACGTTTTGGATTTGTTTGTTTGTTTTGAATTTCGCGCAAAGCTACACGAGGGCTATCTGTGCTAGCCGTCCCTAATTTAGCAGTGTAAGTCTAGAGGGTAGGCAGCTAGCCATCACCACCCACCGCCAACTCTTGGGCTACTCTTTTACCAACGAATAGTGGGATTGACCATCACATTATAACGCCCCCATGGCTGAAAGGGCGAGCATGTTTGGTGGGACGGGGATTCGAACCTGCGACTTTCAGATGGCGAGTCGAGAGCCCTAACCACCTGGCCATGCCGGGCCTGGATTTCTTTAGCTGTGATAACGTATCTAATTTATTCAAATTTTAAAACAAACTTATTAGAAACATTGAGACAGCAATAAAAATAACTTTTACATTAAATTTCAAAATACACTAACAGCACTAACTAGAGGTCGACTAATATATCGGTTTGCCGATGATATTGGCTGATATCTGTGGGGTTTAGAAATATAGGTAATGGACAAAACTGTTTCGATATTAGACTACATCTGTTGTAATAAGTTGCATGAAATAACACTCCCGTAGATGATTTAATAAGACTATTCATTGCGTACACTGCGGAGAATTGAACTCCGGATTTTAGCACTGTAAGTCCTTAAACTTACCATTGTTCTACCTAGGGGCTACTTCTTGTCTCAGGGTATTCGTTCATTTATGTTATAAATGAAGTCGTATTTTTGTATGTTGAAACTTTAGTGTGATATTTTTACTTAATGACCTGATAATTTTATTCTATTATATGTCATTTTTTATTTTCCCACTACAAAGGTAGGACGGGATGATGATGATCTATATATGATCAGTAAATATGATTAAAGATTTTATATAAAATATTAACTTTGAATTTGTAATATTATAGCTCATTTAAGCCTTCTTTTATAGTTCATTTAAGCTATTTTCTAAAATGACTGCAACAATATTCACGGCACAGTTGGTTATCTCAGTTTATAAAAATTATCATTGGCAGATGAGAAGTTATGCTGCCATTAAGTGGATTTCGAATCCATTCGCATTCACCTGTTAATTCTAGGAATTGATTGACAAATTGACAGTGAAGTTTTTCGAGATGAATAGAAACAACATTATGAATAAGACTATGATTAAACTCATTTTCTTCCAAGAATTCACTGAGGTAAAGAAACATTGCTTATATTCTCAAACCGGGTTTTCCACAAAACAGGTTTTTTGTTGTTTTTTACTTGTAAAATGCAGACACTTTTTCACTGAGTTCAAAAAAATGTTGCTATTCATACCTTGCAGTGACGAGTTAATGTCTTTGAGTTTATTGAAAATTTCAGCCAGGTAGCACAGCATTAGAAACCACTTTCATCCAGAAAATGCACTGTTAGTGTGGGGTTGTAGTTTAACAAAATATACAAAGGTCTTCTTTTAGCTGCATAATGCAACTGAGTACTTTCCATCAAGACAACCAGTGCACCTCTGTATGCAGCAGGAGCTTGTTGTATGCAGATTCCATTTCCCTACAAAATATGTAAAACAGCCTGATGTTTAAAGCTCTTGATTTCACAAAGTTCACAACACTCACAACATCTTGTAGTACTTTGTTTTTACTCTGGTTACAATTTATTTTAAGTTAGTGTTTCCCTGTTTAGGATGAAATATGTTACACCCAGAGCAAGAGCACTTTCTTTGATTCTGAACCTTTCCTTGTTTCCCATAAATGCAGCTGTTCAACCAGTATATATCCCGACATAATTAGTTCAAGAAAGTATGATTGTAGTGAAAAACTCATCAACAAGAGAGAGAGAGAGGATGG
>NW_013666325.1:147495-153645 GCF_000517525.1 Limulus polyphemus | reverse complement strand
CTACATCAACAAGAGAGAGAGAGAGAGGATGGCTTTTTCTGTAGCACGCTTTCCCTTCCATAAACTCTTCACACACTTTCTCTTCATAACAGTGTCGTATAAATATCCAAAGTCAAGCTAAGTTTCTAATGTTTGTGGTTTCATCAAGTTGTATAGCAAATTTCAAACTGTTCTGGATGCATGCCATCAATTGCATTTATATGTCAACAGAAAATACATCCATACACCTTGTGATAGTGTCACGTGATAAAGGAATAGCATTGAGGGCCTCGCCATACTTCTCCCCATGCATGATGTCACATATATTTATGGCAGCAGGATAAAGTAATGCTTCATACTTCTCCCCATACATATCACATATGGTTTACGACAGCAGGAAGAACTAATGCTTCATACTTCTCTCCATATATATCACATATATTTACGGCAGCAGAAAGAACTAATGCTTCATACTTCTCAGTAAAAAATTATATACCTCACTCACCAGCACATAATTTCTTCCGATCTAAGAACTGTACCTTTAGTATAATATTAGTTTAATGCTCTTTATATTTCAGCCTAAATGAACATGTTTATGAAGAGATGGTTTGGTCTGACATCATAAGCTAGTGCTAGAAGTTGGTTTATAACTAACTGCTTCTTTGTTTGCTGCTACCGAGTTGTCATGACTTCCATTCTTATAGAACTATCTGTGTCAATTTTTGCAGCTATATTATCCTTTGAACCCATGCGCTGTGAGGAAAAAAACATCCAACTTATTCTTAGAGAACATTAAATGAAAAGAGCCAGAAATATCAATTTGGAAATGACTCCCAAGCGTTTTTAACAATTTGGTCTATAGTACAAAAAGAATAAAAATATCACTCCTTTAATATATTCAAATGAGCAATAGGATGATTTAAGTTTAATAAGGAACACGTGAAGTGTGTCTTGAACACTTTTTGATAAGCTCCTAAATCTGGCATGTCTAGTCCACCCCTTTCAGGGTGGAGGTTCTACTGCTCTTTCTAGGAGCTCAGGTTTGTTTGACCACATAAAACTATACATTTTTATTAACTTATAATTTTAATACTTCCAACTGATAGTGTGTAACACTTGCACAGTGTATACTAACTTTGTCAAGGCCATTTATATTATGTTTTGTGTCTTTACTAAGAAAGGGAGATCTTTTTCTTTCCACTTATCAATTGTGTTTTTTAGATAACGTTTCAATAGTTTCCATTTGTGGGCTGGTATATCTTGGTAACCTAGTAATTTTACAGGAACTTTGAGTTAGATTTAAACCATATGGTTTGTCTTGTCTTGCTCTAATTGTACCTATTCTAAAAGCTAGGCATGGTGGTTAGAGAACGTAACTTGGAATCTGTGGGTCACGCTCGACCTTTTAGCCATGAAGGTGTCATAATTTGACAGCCATTTGGTAAAAAAGTAACCTAAGAGTTGGTGGTGGGTTGTGTTGACTAACTGCCTTCCCTCTAGTCTATCACTACTAAATTAGCCAATTATAGTGCAGATTGCTCTCGAGTAGCTTTGCATGAAATTCAGAACCAAGCCAACCACAAAGCTTGTGTTTTATTCCATTTTATTTTTACTTCTATGGTTTCACTGTATTCATTAATCATGAATAAGTTGGTGTGAATGACCTGGGGTAAACTAAGGGCCAGAGTGACATCGTCTGCACGAGCTGTGATTTTTTTTTGCAATTTTACAGAGTTTCCCTGGAATGAGGATACCCTTAATGTTCTGACATTGATCTACAGAGACAGGAGAACATCAGTTTTCATCACAAAAAGGTGGGGAACAGAGGGCAGTATTTCTCTAGATAAACATTCATTGATATCAACTTTGCTTTAACATTTGTATTCATGACTTTTATCCATGTGTTGTATTGTTGTAATATAAATTTGTGATTGACACAATCAAACATTTTTGGATTGTGGTTAGGGTACTCAACTCTCAATCTGCATGTCACGAATTCGAATCCTGTCATTGAACATGTTCACCCTTTCAGATGTGGGGCTTAATAATGTGATGGTCAATCTCACTTTACATTGGGAAAGAATAGTCCAAGAGTTGACGAGCTGCCTTCCTTCTAGTCTATCATTTCAAATTTAGGAAAGATAGCTCTAGAGCAGCTTTGTGCAAAATTCAACAAACAATCAAAGGCTTTCTCTTGATTGATTGTAATAATGCAACCATCTGACATTTTACTATTACATATGTGGACAGTATCTTTAAGTAGGGTTGTATTATCGCGCATACTGCGATTAGGGATGTTTGTGTAGTACTGACTATTTGTTATTACATTTTAATTCTGTTACTTATAATTTTCGTGAGGATTTTGTAATCTATATTTCATAGGGTTATGGGTATGTAATCATGTAAGATAACAGAATGTTCTTCCTTTATACGGTGGAATTTATTATTCCATTCTTAAATGAGAACAGCAATTATTCTATAAAAATATCCATCCATTATAATATTGTAGGCATAGAAAAGGTAGTTTTCTTATTGGGAGTCTTTATCGGGTATATGTGGACTTTGATTTGCCATGACAATATATCTCTTTTATTTCTGTCTTAATGACCTCAAAACATTATTTTAATCACTCTCATCTTCTTTTAATACCATCTGAATACCAGGTTTGAAGTTGGTAATCGTTGATGTTGTAGATCAACTAAGTGAGATGAGATCATACCATAATTACGATAGCAAGATGATCATGTAATGTCTGCCACTTAGTGACAATTTGTAAAATTACATTTACATTGTTAACAGTTCATAATATGATAGGTTATTACTACTTCCATGATTTCTATTAAATATATAAAGATTATTGATACTTATCAATCTATAACGATAGACCATTAGCAGATCTATGATTATTATATTACATATGATATACAAATTTTACATAAATTGCAGTTCATTTGCTAATAAAGCATCGTATTCCAAAACAATTGTGATTTTCAAAACAAGATATTTTGTAGAACGAAACATACAAACTTAGTAATATATCAGTTCTATAATATTAAAATCATTGGCTTATTCACAGAGAAACTGTATGCCAAGTGAATGACAATGGAAGTACAATCATGATTTTTATAAATATTAGAAGGCTCTCAGGGCATTGAGTTGTAATTATGTGCATAAAAAATATCTATCAAAATATATATGTATATTACATATGGTACTTAGTACCATTCGCAAAAGAGCTTTAGTTAGAGTCGACTTTCATATAATGATGCAGAGTCGTACCCTTAAAGATTCTGTCACAAACCAAATAAACGTCTTAACTAGTGTTAATTAACCTTGTACTTTTGTTTTTAGCTTTAACGTTCAGTTTGAGAAGTGTATTATTAAATATAAATGTTAAATGAAGGCTTAAGTATTTTGCTTTTGCTCTATTTTATTTAGGTTTTAATATATAGATTATGCTAGTATTTGAGCTGTACTTTGAGTTTAAACATTGATCTTAGTATTGCAGAAACAGTGACTTAACTTTTGTTTTGATTTAATACACACTATAGATTGCTTTTATTTTAAATTTACGGTTTTTATTTTAACTTACTAAAGGGGAATACGTTTTGAATGATAGCTTCATATTATTATTATCATTTGCATACACATCATTAAACACTTACCTTTGTTTTTGCTATATTTTAGAGTTGTTTTTGTGTGTGAACAAACAAATGTTTTTTATATGTCTATTGGTGTCGAGCAATAGTGTAGTGATAAATAGAACCGTGCAGTCTCAATGATCAGTGGCATTTTTCACGACTCAATTTATTTTTGGAAAACTGTCTAATATTTATGATATCTCATCATTTAACTGAAGTATGTTATCTAATCACTTATTTTAAAATAATTAATATAAGACCTTCATTATTGCAAATAGGATTTAATAATTTTTTGTTATGCTCAGTTTTGTGTGTTTAGTTGAAAACTATTTTAATTAACAGGTTGTGTATCTGATGTTATGTGTTTATTTTTACATTCTATAGCAATGTATATGTTAAAGCCTTCATATCTACTTATCCTGATTTTAAAGGAATACATATACCAGAGCTCTGACACTTGTTAAATAAAACAGTGGTTAAAGCTGTGTTGAGTTCTGATTGGTTGAAAGTTTTGCTACAATCATTTAATACTTCATTTTTAATAAAAGTTGGCAATCCTGAGGAAATGGAATGCTTTGTATGGGAACTCATGAAGGTATCTCCACTGAAACATGTTCATACTTTGTTTGACAGAAATGTATTTTTAAGTACTTCAATGTAAATGGTAAACTAGTCAGCGTTAATATGCATCTAGTATTGATTATTGTAATTATTATATAGTTTATAACACAAATTATAACGAGGAAATAGTTTAATTACACATAATAATAGCCCCCCAGTGGCACAGCGGTATGTCTGGGGACTTACAACGCTAAAAACCGGGTTTCGATACCCGTGGTGGGCAGAGCACAGGTAGCCCTTGTGTAGCTTTGTGCATAATTAAAAAAAAAACAAAAAAACAAAACAAACATAATAATAATAATTATAATTATTAGCAGCTTAGCACGATGGGATTGGAAAAACTGCTGGAACACGGCTCTACCCCGATCCAGCTCCACTACACTTCTGTTGTCGAATCTTTCTTCCAGAGCCTGGTCAATCCAATTGTAGTTTGGAGAGATTGCTACACTCAGTAGTCCATTAATCTTCGAACCTCCAGATAGCGGGCCTAATTTCCTGCTCTGCACGGGAAATATCAGTGTACTACTAAACAGCCATAATTCTCAGTCTTAAGTCCAAATGAATATAGCACGTTTCTGCAAATCTCAAAGCTCATCAGGCAACCTTGACAAAGAAAGGCTCCTGAATTAACTTTTTTTAGTGCTGATCTTAAACATACAAAAAATAATCGTTACCTTTTACCTTGGGCTACATCAAGTTTTTCAATTTTTTCATGCAGTAGAGAAAGTCATGTGAACCGAAACCATACTAACATGATGAAAAATAGTCGAAATAATTAAAGAAAAAAAAGGACGTTATTTATGGGTTTCATTTGTAACTCCTACGTTTTGTTTGTGACCCCTGTACTTTGGTTGCCTGTGCTAGATAGCTCTTGCAGAGGCAGACTAACCATAAGACAGAACAATCACGTACAACCGCTGGATCAAAATATTAGCATTAAGAGATATGTCTACCATTCACACACTTCTGAATAACTCTAAGTGTCAGGAGTTTCGATTTATTAATTTTTCAACCCTTAAAGTTTCGTTCTTAGGCCAAAGCTTTTGAAAGATAATTAAAGGTGTATGGCTATTGTGTTAACTCACAGTTTAGGCATATTATATATATATATAACATCATTTGTGTATGGCCTTTGAACTATGAGCAATTATAAATTAATTTTTTACATTTAATGAATACGGTGTAATATATCTCTGACTAAACAATTATTTTAATAGGTTTTGATTTTAATGATAGGCGTTCGCTTTGGTTTCGAATTAAGCCTTTGTCGATGGTTTTTACAACCTCTAGTTTGGGTTAAATAACATCCCTGCTTACAACATTATATTTATTAAAAAAAGATGTTTGAATACAATAAATTTAGAAAAAAATATTTTTATATGTTTCGAAAAGTTGCTCGAGATAAGAATATATTAATCATTATACAGAAATATAAATGTATTAATGCACACCCTGTTCATTACTTACAAATGTTTCAGTAAAGTAAGGCTATTAAACAAAACAAACATAATGATTAAAAGTTAGCTAACGAACATTTGTTAATAGCTTTTACACTTAAATGAGTGATATTAATTCATACTGTCTGTTTGTGAATTTCTTCGTTTTGCTCCTGAGATAGTTTGTTTGTTTGTTATGGATTTCGCGCAAATCTACACGAGGGCTATCTGCGCTAGCATCCCTAATTTAGTAGTGTAAGACTATAGGGAAGGCAGCCAGTCATTACCACCCACCGCCAACTCTTGGGCTACTCTTTTACCAACGAATAGTGGGATTGACCATCACGTTATAATGCCCCAACGGCTGAAAGGGCGAGCATGTTTGGTGTGACGGGGATTTGAACCCACCACCCACAGATTGTGAGTCGAACGCCCTAACCACCTGGCCATGCCGGGCTCCCTGAGATAGCAGG
>NW_013666325.1:131442-146495 GCF_000517525.1 Limulus polyphemus | reverse complement strand
CATGCCGGGCTCCCTGAGATAGCAGGATCAAAATGTTTGTTTTGTTTATTTTTGAAGTTAAGCACAAAGCTACACAATGTGCTATCTGTGCTCTGCCCACCACGGGTATCGAAACCCGTTTCTAGCGTTGTAAGTCCGCAGACATACCTCTATGCCACTGGGGGGCAATAGGACCAAACTTGGCAGACAAACTCGGGTGTCTCGGGGTTTTTCTTATATTTATTGCGTAGCTCCCCAACCTTAATCATTTGGGCTACTAAGGTAGGTAAAACGCGCCCGGAAGGTCACCTAGGTACCGTTTCTCAATCTGGGGTCAGCGAGCCATGTACAAAATTTCATAAAAATATTTTAAAAAAATTATGATTTATAGATTAAAACATTTTTGTGAAATTAAATTTATATTAATTAAAACATTTAATTTTGAAATACAGCTTTTCACGGAGTCCTTTTTTTTCAAAAGAAATAAGAACGATAGGTTTGAGGGTCCACGAAAATTTTAAAAATTAAATGGGGTACTTGTATTACTAAAGTTTGAGAATCACTGGACTAGAAGGAATACAGATAATTAACACCACTCATCGCCAACTAGAGAGATAGTGTAATCAAATAGTGGAATTTGATTTTTCCTCTTATAACTCACTTACGGTGTGGAGCGTGATTTTTCTGGTGGCAACGGGCCACGAATCACGGAACCTAGGATCCACAGTTTGGCACACTAACCATTGAGCTGCGCTCGGTCCTACCTCCCAGTACTGCTCACCGAGTTGAGGGGGTAACTTTGGCTATTTGGTATATTAAATCCAATAGTTTTGACCAAATAGCCAAAGTTACCCCCTCACCTCGGTGAGCAGTACTGGCTATGTGTGTAAATAAAAATATTGGATTTAATAGACCAAATAGCCAAAGTTACCCCCTCACCTCGGTGAGCAGTACTGGCTATGTGTGTAAATTATGCCTATGCCAGGATGGCAAGACTTGAGAATATCCTTTCTTCTGAAAATTATTAATATTATTAAAATTATTAATAATACTTCGAAGAGATGGGGTGGAGAAGAAGGCTTGATTGAAAACTTGAATTGCAATTTCTGTAAATAAATTATACCAAAGGATAGTGCAGCCCAAACAAAACGCTTCTGTGGTTCCTGTTATTTATATGATCGTGAAACATTTGTCTTCTCAAAAACTTCCAGCGACTATTTTACTTTTATTTTTGTAAAATACCACACTTAAAAATTATTGACTCAACTTCTTAGTGGAACGACACTTTTTTTTTCTACACTATGAATTTGCAAGCACAATTAAAGTAAAACAGTATAATTTTATCTTAGTTTTGACAAACACATTTATGTATGAAATATTAGATCAACTACATAAAAAACTGTAATGTATTTTGATGTAATAAGTGTTATGGTAAACGATTTGATAACACTGAGTGATGTTTTATAGATTTAACTATTTCTCGAGGTATTTAAACTACACATTATATTGAACATCTTTTTTCTATGGTCAACAATATTTGCTCTCTTTTAAAATCGTAACTCTAATCCGTTAACAACTCTAATACCTTTGAATAAATTGCAACTTGACATTTTTCTGAGTGAACAAAATCCCCGGAAAGTCATTACTGAGAGTAATGGGAAATTTGTGAGGCAGGTGATCGATAGAAAAAGGAAACCTGCACTTTCAATGATGATAATTGGGCCTACATATCTAATAGGAACCTTTAATGTCAAATGATTTAGGACAACCTCTTTTTACGTACTGGAATGGTACATTATTATTTCTTTGAAGAAGTGAAGCAGAAATATAATGACAAGAAGCAGATAAAACACGTTAAAGTATTCAAAGTACATTTGCTAGTGTAATATTATTCGTTTTTCAGAGAATCATGTATTATTATACATACATATGGAATAAAGACAATATTATGTATTAAACGATAATTTGCCACCAGTCGTTTTTCACTTCTTGCTTCTGCTGTAACTGAAATAGACACTATTTCTTACTCTTCCAATGCTAGTTTAGAAATATCTGTAGTCAGGTATTTTCTGGTATTTTTTCTAAATTTTCGTGTAAGTGTTCTACATGCAATTATGCAATTCTCGTTAATCGGATGTCAAACCGTTCTAAATATGTGCTAATCCTTTTACTGAGGTATAGATTATATAGGTAACAGCTATAAGCTTACATCACTTTGACCTTGTGGAGGGGTGGCGAGAAGGCGATACCATCTCAAGGTGTGAAAAAGACATTTGTACAAAGTGATATGAGTTTTCGTACCTGTACATGACATCACGAAGCTTCCTGTTTCATTCGATCTGCCATATTGGATGTCCAAAAACTTCACTTCAAGACATCTACAGCAAACCATAGTAATGCTTTACATGCTGTCAATGGCATAAACATCGCCTTTGGTAAAATCTGCGTATCCGAATATCTATGCCTGTTCAGTTTCTTTATGAACATCACTGAGATGGTTTACGGCTTCACATAACCCGAGATTAGAATACATTGTTTTTTTAATTTTCACCTAAAGCGGATGTAAGCATTTAACGTCCAATATGACAGAGTAAACTATAGACTTCTATATTTAGAATAACTGGCGACATACTTAGCATTGGATTATGGGATATCGCACTTAGACCCTTCCTATGATTCGAAAGTGCAGTGTATAATAATTTTTGCTATATTTGAAAAATAATAATTTTTTATCACAGCAATCAATTGAAGTCACAACGAAAAGCCGAAATCTGGCCAAAAGGTACAACAAAGTACTACACAATGTGTGTGAATAAAAATTTGATTAACATAACATTTAAGGACAACAAGGGGTCTGTTGATCCATACAAGCTACCCCATTCGCTAAACTAAACTATTAAAAACCAAAAAACAACTCAAAGCCAGGATTTATTATTTAGATATTTATCAAGCCTTCCCCTAAACTCCATTAAATTACTGCTTCCATCACATCTGAAGGAAAGTCAACTAACAATCGTGTTTGTAAAATAAAACAGTCTTAGCAGTAGATGACTCCTATTCTACCAAAATGTATGTTTGTGTCCCTTAGTCCTACAATTCTCACCATTAAGTACGAAAATTAAGATGATACATCGACACTATCAATTCTCCTAATAAACTTAAACACCTCAATCGGATCTCTTATAACTCTTCTTTTACAAAGAGCAAACAAAGTTCAGGGATCTTGAGAGGTCCTCGCACGGCAGCCTTTCCATCCAAGGTATCATCCTAGCAGTCGTCCTCTGTACCCTTTCCAACAATAAAACGTCCTTCCTAAGACAAGGAAACCAAGACTGAACACAACACCAGAAATGTAGCCTAACCTCGACCGATACAATGAAACTATAACCTCTTTAGATTTGTATTTGAAAGAAAAGTTTAGACTGAGCTAGCATAGACTCTATAAGATGTTTCAAGACGTTTTGTTCAATTTTAATTTATTGGTATAAAAGTATGAATAAATATTAATTACAATTACTGGAAGAAGAACATGGCGATCAAAGCAACATTCGAATTCGTCTGAAATTTCCTCCATAAGATTAAAATTCGGTGATTGCAGTGATCTGGAAAGACGACTCAAGTAATTATCGTGCTTTTTGACACAATTTTATAAAATAAAAACATTGTGAGTTTATATATATCACTTTGGAAAAGTCCTTGTTTATCATTGTTGAATTTCCTCATCATGGAGTGAAAATGATCAGCAAAAAGGTTCAGGTACATCTGGATATTATTTACCCTTCGAAAAGAAGCAAAAACCATTTTCTTGTCAAGAAAACATTTTCCAGTAATTTGAATTTTTTTTTAGAATTGCAAGTAAATTTAAGAACTATAATGGGGCTCTGTTTCTTTGGATTGCTTAAAGATAGTCTCATCAGGCAACTCTGCATTCAAGATGTGTAGTCTCAGTTCAACTTGATTTCTTAGTCTTTTGGATGAACGTTCTATTCTTTAAATAACACGATAAATTATATTTTAAATATTTTATGAATTACATACAACTTATTATATATTAAATATAACATAAAGATGTTCTTGGTACCATTTATAAATGGGGTAATGTACTCTGTTTTGTTTTTCTATGAGACAAAAACACTAGAAAAACTACGATATTTAAAGCTCCATTCACTGCTTTTAGAATTCAGAATAATCTCAGTGCTGTAATCAGTATAGTATTTTATGCTATGTTTTCTGTTGTAAACGTTTGTTATTTTATAGACTATGTTTTCAATATTTTAATTTAAACGTCTTGTTGGCTAGAGGGATTTTGGCATGGCGTAATCTGTCTCCAATTTTCGTGAGATTTGGAGAAAACACATATTAAATAACAACACAAGAATTAGTGAGTTAGTTCATTAATCATTGATTAAAGTGTTAGTCAGTGGAATAGTCAGCAAGTTGATGAGTTAGTGAATCTATTAATGTGCTATATAACGATAAGAGAGTGTGTTAATTTAGTCAGCAAGTTTTAAATTGTGCTGCACATAGGAGAGGTATTTAACAAGTAAGTTTTATTTGCAAGTTAGGAATTTTACTAATTCCAGAATTTTGTTAAAAGTTACTTGTGAAGTTAAGCCAACCAGCCATGGTAGCCTATATGGATTACACATTAAAGTAGGTACTACTAATAATGCTACATTTGTTTCATGAAGTGGACTGGACTTTGCATTATTTTTTTGGAGAATAATCAAAAATGAAACCTGGCCAGTGAGAGAAACTATTACAAAACTTGTCAGAAATGGAATTATCTTGGTTAAAATTAAATAAAACTTAAGCTAAACCTCAAGATGACGACACATGCCGGAAATGAGGTTGAAGGTTCACTAGCAATAATTTAAACAGTGGAAAGAATAATAAAAGTACCAGGAATAGAGACAAAAATCAGAAGACCCAGACTAAAAATTAAAAGATATAAGAAAAGAGATAGAAGTTCAAAAGCTCCTCACACACAAAAGGGCACAACGGTAAGTCTGTAGACTTGTAACATTAAAAACTGGGTTTCGATACTCATGGTGGACATAGTACAGATAGTCTATTGTTTAGTTTTGTGCTTAACTACAAACAAACAAACAAAGAAGATCAAGAAGAACTTTACAGTAAATTAAAAGAAGACGAGAAAGAATTGTACATAAAATTAGAAGAGAGAAACAGAAATTTAAAGGAAGATCAAAATTAAAAAAGAAACATAAGATTTATAGAAGAGTTAAGCAAAAAGTAAGTTTAATTAAAGACAAGATTGAAGAAGCTATTGGAGATATGTAGAAGGATTATAACAGCAAAACCAAACTACAAAAGGACATCAATATTGGAGATATGTAGAAGGATTATAACAGCAAAACCAAAATACAAAAGGACATCAATATTGGAGATATGTAGAAGGATTATAACAGCAAAACCAAAATACAAAAGGACAGCAATATTGGAGATATGTAGAAGGATTATAACAACAAAACCAAAATACAAAAGGACATTGATGAAGTGTAGAAAGACTGTAACGAAAAAAACTGAGAAAGTATAAAAAACACACCAATGAGGCACAGAAAGTTATAAAAGGAAAACCAATGAGGTAGAAAATAACACCAATAATAGAATAAAACATATGAAAAATGAAATGGTAAATCCAAAAATCAAGCCAGCCAAATCTCTTTCTGCATCTTCCCAAGAATTACAACTTAAAATATTATATACTATAAAATATAAAATAGAAGAACTTATTCAGTCTACATCTGTTACCACTGCTACTGTTCCATCTGTGTCTCCTGTATCATATTGGAATATTTCGGCTATGTAACTACCTAATCCAGTTCCATTTCAACGGCATTGCCCAATAAAGAAACTAACTGATTATGACGTAAAAGTACTTAGGAAGCATATCAGGCTCAATTTGGAAATCTTTCCAAATTGATTAGGTGGAATATTGAAAAACAAGCTATTTATTTTGCTATCTATTTAAAAGGACCAGCTTTAACAACATTAAGTAACTTTCCAGCTCAGAGTCAAACAATCATCAAGCATTGATACCTAACTGCCTTATCCAACAGGGTCAGAATTATACTCCAGAAGGAAGTTTCCAGATCAGAGTTCAGGAGCAGAGTACAGAGGCCCTCGTCCATTATGGCATCTATGAATTGGTCATGTTTCAATGAAACCATCATTTCTTACATCTTCAGCGTGTTTGGCCAAGATATCTTCTTTTTTTATACGAATTAGGCTAAAGCAAAGTAGTGATACAAATTTAAAGGAAGCTCTGCAGTTGGCAATGGAATCTGAGTCCATTAAAGTTGCAGATAAAAAACTAAATACACCATCCAGAAGCTACAGAATCATATGATTGAAACATCAACTTTCTTTGAAGGATTATTTAGACTAGTTTTCCATAATGAAAGTAAACCACAAGCTAATAGGTGTTTAGAGTGTAAAGGACATATTGCCAGGAAGTGCAGAAAACATAGTCTGTAGGGAATTAAAACTCTTTCCCAGGAATATCAGAAAAAGGGAATTGTTATTAATCTTGGAATAAGAAACATGGCCATTACAGCTGGGAATGTAAATAATTAACAGGTGATAATAAACTAAGAAGACAATACTTTAAATATCAGTCCCAGAACCCATCCAGATCATAGGAACAACAAAAAGCTAGCCAAACATTGGAAAAAAGGAGTTAGTTGGACTTGAAGGGGTGAAGTTCAGTTGAGAATATACAATTAGCTCATTTAAGATAAGAAATTTATTAGTTAAAGAAACCCGTTCACTATTTACCAAATTCATTGATGGGTTACCTCACAATATACTGATTGACATTGGTTCTGCAACTGAAATTGTTTTCCCCAAACTGGTAAAAATTGGTGGGAAGTTGTTGCCAGAGGTAAAAAAAAAGAGATGTTTAGATGTGAATAGCAAGTAGAGATAAATTTCTAGCAAGGGGAAGGTTGGAAGTCACTTTTACTGTGAGAAACATTACTACACATCATGATGAGTGGGGAACTGACATCAAAGAAGAGGGCATACTGGGAATAGACTTCATACAAAAATATGGATGTAAGGTTAAACTTTCTTCAAAACTGGAAATCCTTGCACATTACATAACAATTACAACACCAAGATTTAATTTCCAGTGAAAAAAAGAAGGGCAGTTACTGCATCACCAAGAGTTGAAATACTCAGACCAGGACTTATTAGAAATGAATTTAGTTTTAGTAACTGGAACATAGTAGAATCAATCACGTCAGTTTGACTTGAAGGATTATTAGTTGGAACAAATATCATGGGTCTAAAGAAAAAGATGTTATCATTAGGACCATGACCACAACAAACCATGAAATTTAAATCAAATCTGAATTGGACATTGCAAGATGTGAAGCTATGCATGTAGTACATCCACATTAAAGAACATTGGAAGTGGTCACATTCGAGACAAGATGTAGGGTCTAATATTAAACCTTCACATAATGATAGTTTACCACCTCACATACAAGAGCTGTGGAGCTCTTATAGCCAATCACTGCTACATGACTACATGACTTACTCATGGAATATCGAGATACTTTCTTCAGTGGACCTCATGACTTAGATGAGACAAATAAAATATCTCATAAATATCTGCTGGAGATGTAGCCCTAATATTTCAGTTAGCCAAACAAAATTGAATGAGGTTATCAAAGATATAGAAACCATGAAAGAACAATAAAAGCAGAATCGAGTATTAGTCCTTTGGTATCACCTAGATTTGATTTCTAATTTCATTTATGTGTTTAGTCCAATTTAGTCGTAGGTTAGACCCGGGAATTTGACTGATGTGGCTACCTAGAGAAGAGTGCTGTAAAGGTCTGATTTTGAGAGCTATTTGCTTTTTTTTTTTTGATTTTGTGAAGAATATGATTTAATGTTTAGGGACATTTTTCTTGATTCTCCATTTGTTACAGTAATTTACTCTTTCATTTAACCGTGGTTGTAGATTTGTTGCTGCTATAGTTGGAGAGTAGGAGGGCTATCTGCGCCAGCCGTCCCTAGTTTAACAGTGATAGTTAACACCACCCACCGCCAATTCGTTGGCTACTCTTTTATCAACGAACAGTAGGATTGACTGTCACATTATGATACCCCCACGGCTGAAAGAGCGAGCATGTTCGGTGATGGGGATTCGTTAAAGAGATGAGATTTATAGTTTAGAATGACTAAACTGAACATAATTATCTAAGCAACGACTGGAATAGCTTCAATGTATCTGAGGTAATTATTTCTAACATAAAACATTACCAGCAAGAAAGCGTAATAATAACAAAAAGAAGATCCTGCTAAAAACATTAAAAACAACTAAAAAATATTACTTTGCTTAATTTATTTTAGAGCAAAGATACGCAATGGGCAATCTACGCTATGTCCGCCGCGCAGTTTGAACCCCGAATTTTAGCGTTATAAGCCTTCAAGCTTACTGCTGAGTCACCGGGGGACAAAACGAAAATTGGTTTTGTACCTATGCAAAACAATTGTGTATCCTGAAGGTTGAATAGGTAAGTCAGAGCAAGCAACTTAAAGAAATGAATTCACAAATCATTAGCCAATCTACTAGATGAGTTTATCCAATAATACTTGCAAACGAACTGTTCGCCTCGAAACTCCTGATTTGTGGTTCATATATATTGTCATATAACTGAGTTATTATGTTTATACAAATTACTATACATGCAAAATATCTTAAGTGAAAACCTTGTTTTTAAAAGACCTTAAGTGAAAAAGTTGTTTTCAAAAGTAATAGACAATTCATTTCATTATTTACTCATGTGAATTTACTATTTATTTTCCTTTCTTTGTTTTTTAGAATTATATAACTCACACAATATTTGACATATTTCCGTGAATACTTAATACAAGTTGTCTGTTTCTTTACTTTTCTCGCCGGTGGCTCAGTTGTAATCTTTAAAACTTATAACGCTAAATTTTCCGGGTTCGATCCCTGCGTTAGGCACAGAAAAACATATTACATTGTTCAAGCTTGGCGCCTCAAAACAGACTCTTACATTAGCAATATTCTTGTGGAGATTTCATAATTTTTCTTTGCTACAAAATGAATACAAATGTGAACTACACATAGATAAATATGAGCTTGTCCATGGATGTTTACACATGCTTGATCTAACGTATGCGTTAATAACTACGTCACTCGAGCAGTAAAAAAAGCTTGAAATCAAATTATTGAAATAATCTTGTCTTTGTTTAAAATAATGCATAAGTTTTTATTCAGAAAAATCTATACATATCCTTGGCTTCTCTCGGCCAGGGTTTTACCATACTTCTTACATCTTCTGCTAGTTACCACTGTTTCCATTTATAAGTAGGTAACGTAGTGTTCATTATTCATGTTTAATCTGTATGATGCCAAATTCTGCTCTTTTGTCGTGTTACTTATTCATTAAGTAAGTGGGCGTGGCTTGAGTTCTATTGCTCTTTTAAAATTAATTAACTAATACAAGTTTTGAAAAAAATTCTCGAATAACACTTTTTGCCATTGAAAAGATTTTTTTTTTCTAATACATGAGGGTTTAACGTGTCTTAATGGTTAGCATGCCGGATCCAAGGTTCGAGGCGTGTGCTACCGCACCCGCTCCACACTTTCAGCCATGGGCATATAAATTAACAGTCAATCCCATTATTTGGTTGAAAAAGACAGATAAATCACTTGTGGAGGCGCATGTTAAGGTTTAAGGTGTAAGGTTATTAGGAATCCCATACAAAAAGTATAATTTACATATAAAAATGTCTAATCCACACAAAACGTCAATCCACTCAAAAATTATCATTTAGTAGTTGAAATTACATACAAGTTGGGTTTTCACAAAAATGAATAACTTGTTATTCGATCAAAAACGCTTCAATTTCCTTAAGAAGACGAAATTATCCAATAACCTTACGATAAACGTATCTTCCAATCATGGCACGTCATTGTCGTTGTCATTTCCTTTCTGTCAGCTGTTGAACGCCGAGGGTTTGGTTAGTGTAGGCCTGTCACAGTCGCAGAAAAGCTGAGTGCTAGAGTTTACTGCACTATCACGCGCCGAGTAACTGGTGCAGACGACGGCTCGTGCAGGTAAATTTTGTAAACTGGTAAGCGGTTTCCATGGGGAAGAAAAACAGTAAACTGAAGAATGAAGCTATTTCAAAACTTGTGGAAGAAACATACTGTAAGTTGACATTTTGTTGTGAGTAAATTCTTCTATATCCTAAATTAAACTTGGAAAATATATGTAATATTTTAATTCTTTTGTGATACATTTTTCTAATAACTCACTCTCAATTTCGTGATTTTTATAATAAACTATTCGAAACTAGGTTTATGTAGCCTTTATTGGAAGAGTACTTTTAACCATTTGTTAGCTAAATAATAAAATAATAGGGGGTGTTAGTTTGAGAATGTGGATAACTCATAACAACCCGAATAATTACCTCCAACCGGTGGCTCACCAACAAGTCTGAGGGCTCATAGCTATAACGCTAAAAATCTGGTTCCTGTGCTCGTGGTGGACAGAGCACGGATGACCCGTTGTATAGCTTTGTAGTTAATACCAAACGAGAGCATCAGAAAGATTACATACCCTCGCCCCACCCCTCCTTTTCGATATTGCATGCATTTATATTGGATAATGTCCAATTTCACCTTCGAAAACTGAGAAAATCCTTCTCAGATCCTGAATGATCAACGATCCCAATCATTTTTTATACTGTGATGAGGAGTCTCAACCTTAATATGCCCATACAATTTGGTACAAATCCCATCACACTTTACACAGTTACTAACCCCAAACCGCGAAAATACCCTATCTCCCCATTATAAAAAATGCTTCAAAATATCCAGATCCGGATTTGGATGAAGACAAAATTTGGGGAAGACTGTCCCATACTGACTTCCCACCTTGTTTGAAATTTTCCTGTACACTGATTTATTAGTTTTAGAGATAAGCGCGCGGAAGCACATACATACATACAGACAGACACACACACACACACACACACACGCGGACCCGATTGCAATACCTCCTCCAGTGGCGAGGGTAACAAACAAACAAAATAACCCTAATATATCTTTCGCCTTAAAAATTAAATACAAATAAAAAGTATTGTATATGTTTTTGTTTAGTAAAATATTATCACGTTTTATAAGCCTATTTTTCTTCACAGGGATCACAGTTTCTTTTTTTTAACACAGAGCGTTGAGAACGGTATATTAAAACGATTTTGAATATGTAGTTGTACAAGTCACATGAAAACTACTTGTAAACAAGTCGCTTCCATGACATATACTGGAAAGAAAACCTAACTGTAAAGAAAATGTATGGACGGTATCTATTCGGGGAAAATGGCAGTATGTGGTGACATTCTACGAAATGTATGAGAAAAAAATTCCAAAAGCTGTGCACAGCTTCTTATGAAACTTTTCCAAAAGATGCACGTTCATTTTTGGATACTGCACCAGGGGCAAGTTAGGGATCAGGAGAGTGGATACAAAGGTCATGATGAACTCTCCTTACTATCAGACCAATATTCTGTACCATAAAGAAATACTAGCTTTGTATGGAAACGAGGCCAACATGGTATGCCAACATGTACCTCACGTTACAGATAATTAAATGGGTATTCATGTTATTCCATACAAGACATAACAATTAAGTAGTTGGACGCAGCGACTATCGATTGCTGTGCGATCAGACTGTTGAAACTAGCAGTGGGAAACGATCGTTCGTCGTCGTACACTAGATTATGGAAAGCTAGTAGGTATGAGTGGCATGATTTGCACATGAAAGCCTTTCGACGGAGCCATTTGCAATAGCAACTACACTGGACGATTGTCAGCTAGAGCATGTCTGGACGAAGCGACTGCGATGACGTAGTCAGACTTCAAAATCATTTTAATATAATGTACTCAACTGTCCTTATCTCAAGATTAACAAAGTCGAAGTCTACTGTTTCAATTTTATTCCTTCTCAGTATGATGCTTATTGTTAATTTTGAACATAAATATTGATCACTGTAATGGATCTTTGTTGCCTGCTAATTTTGGATAAGCAATTCTTATAAACCCTTTATGCTTAGAATTAGATGCAGACTGAATACAAGCGTTGAATTCAGCTTGCATTTTTGTTATAAAGTCCCTTAATTCTGTTTATCATCATTCAAAGCAATGTAATGCTTTATAATGTTTCTTAGTTTCTGAAGAACTGAAGTTATTTTTCCTGTAAGTTTCTCCTTTCAAAAAAAGGCCCCCCAGTGGCACAGCGGTATGTCTGCGGACTTACAACGCTAGAATCGGGGTTTCGATACCCGTGGTGGGCAGAGTACAGATAACCTTTTGTGTAGCTTTATGCTTAACTTCAATCAAAAGAAATAAATAACAAATACTAAGTTGACAAAGAATGAATAACAAAAATAACCCTTGTAAGACAGAACACAAAAAAAAGATTTTTAAAAAAGTTATAAGTTAACTATTTATTTTTGAAATAAATATATGTTGACGAAAATTACTCTTTTTTTTTTAACTGAAGTAAATCGACACGGGTTGTAAATGGTAGACATCGCCAGGGGCAACCTAGGTTTTTACATATTTCTTTGGTATAACTGGTTTCTTCTTCAGCCATTACATGTTGAGGGCTGAAGCATCTACCTTTCGTTTCTATTACGTTGATAAAATACTTGATTGTGAATGGTATAAGTCAAGTGGAAAGCATAACGGCGAAAAGAGCAACAAAAAAGCTTTTAAAAAAGCATATTTATGAAATAGAAATTGATAGAAGCATTTTATTTATTTGATTTTCGTTCTTCGCTGAGTGAGCGGTAAGTTTACTGAATTTCAACGCTAAAATCCTGGATTCGATTCGCCATGGTGGGTGAACAGAGCGCGTGCAAATAGCCTAGCACAAAAAAAAGAGAATATTTTCTCCTCCGAATGATATATCCCTTTATATTGTGAATAAATTATCTTCATGTAACGTTTACGGAAGCTTTAAAACATTTTTTTCTCAAGCATGAAAATAGCTTCGACTTGACTTTTATACATAATCTACCTATAGTTTGCTCGTATTTAATAATTAAGTAGATGTGCAGTTTGACTAAATTTTTGAACGTCAAACTGCATACCCAGATCTCCCTTGGTGAAAGCCTGACAGATCCGGTGAAAGTCTACAAGTAAAAGTGAACTCTCAGTCCATAATGGGCTCTCTTTTTGAAGCTCTTGTAATTCACCTTGAATGTCTTACCTTCAAGGTTTTGCAGGTTATTTTTTCCACCGTCTTTTTTTTTTCTTGAAACGCAGAAAGCTCGCAGAAATTTGCTAAAAGTAAGCAAAATCTTTGCAAGGATTTTCAGTAGTGTTCATTCTCCAAGAACAATGTTGTAAGACAAGGGAAGTGGATCGGAAGTGAGGAGGTGTAGCAGTCGAGTCGAGAAACTTGGCAGAAATGGCAAAGAAATTACGTCACTTCTTGTTCAAAGCAGCCCATTTCACAGTAGAGATGTGGTCGAGATTTCTACTGTCTGACTTTGGTACATTTAATGCATTAAATTCAATAATAATGGAAAGCTATATTCTACATCAAGAAGTATGAAATATTCTAAAAAAAAATAATTATGAAATACTTCTTTATTTCAGGCTTAAGCGTTTATTGTAACCTCAGTATAAACTGGAAGTTAAATGGTATGAATTAGAAAAGAGCGGGAAAGTTAAATAGCAGCAATATCTTTATTCTCCGTATTGTAGCTGGATATTTTATTACTGTATATTTTGGTTATTATGGGAAACAAGACAAAATGCTGAAAATTATATTTACTATCTTTGGCTTATATAATTTTGTTGTGGTGTGAGTTTCGTTGAAACCCAACTATTTACAATAGCTACTGCAGTAATGATATAAGGGTTATTCTATAAAATGTTTTTATTTTTTCATATATACGAACGTTTAATATGAGTTTGGTCTGCTTGTGGATTACTAAGTTAGCATGCCAAGTTTGGTTTGGATCGGTCAAACTGTTTAGGAGGAGATGCGTCCACAAACAGACAAAACGTTTTCCTTGATATTGGATACTTACCGCACCGGTATGGCTTAATATGGATAGCGCATATGTGAAGAACGCCTGCACCGCGATTTTTATACTCAGCTCTGCCTCTCTATAATTAAACTACTATGCATTTAAAAATCTCCAATGTAACATGTTCTGGAATGGTAAGGTTCTCTCGGACCTCTTCCTCTCATAAATTAGTTTGATTTGTTTTGAATTTCGCGCAAAGCTGCTCGAGGTCTATCTATACTAGCCGTCCCTAATTTTCTGATTCACACCATTTAATTCCCAGTTTATACTAGGGTTAGAATTAGCACTTAAGCCTGAATTATAGAAGTATTTCAGAATCAAAATATATTTAGAATATTTCTTACTCATTGATGTAGAATATAGTTTTCTGTAGAAGCAAAGTGCAAGATTATTATTAAATGAAATGCATTAAATGTACCAAACTCAGACAGTAGAAATCTCGACCACATCTCTACTGTGAAATGAGCTGCTTTGAACAAGAAGTGACGTAACTGCTTTGCTATTTCTGCCAAGCTTGACTCGACTGCTAAAACTACTCACTTCCGATCCATTTCCCTTCTATTACAACAATTATTTTGGCGAATCTCGCAGAAATTTTGCTCGTTTTTAGAAAATTTCTGCGCGTTTTCTGCGTTTTTAAAAGAAAAAAGACGGAGGAGTGCAGTTTCCTTAAAATATTCTGTAAAACTTTTAAGGTAAGACACTTAACGAAAGTACATTACAAGAGCTTAAAAATAAAAGTCCATTATGGACTGAGAGTTAACTGTTACTTGTAGATTTTCACAGGATCTGTCGGGCTTGGTTCGGCATGGCCAGGTGGTTAGGGCGCTCGACTCGCAATTTGTGGGTCGCGATTTCGAATCCCCGTCACATCAAACATGCTCATCCTGTCAGCCGTGGGGGCGTTATAATGAGACGGTCAATCTCACTATTCGTTGGTAAAAGAGTAGCTCAAGAGTTGG
>NW_013666325.1:114732-131432 GCF_000517525.1 Limulus polyphemus | reverse complement strand
ACACTGCTAAATTAGGGACGGCTAGCACAGATAGCCCTCGTGTAGCTTTGCGCGAAATCCATAACAAACTGTCGGGCTTTCACTAAGAGTAGAGCTGGATATACAATTTGCCTCTCAATAGATTAGTCAAATTGTACATCTACTTTATTATTATTATTTATTTTGTTTTTGTCGTTATGTTATACTGTCTTAATTTGTCTTAGTGGTATGAAAACCGGCATATTAACGCCCCACTTTAACCACTGTTTATTTTGCTACAATGAAGCAGATATGGAACATAGTATGGATAGTGATAAAGCTGAGCGTCAATGAATATATAAAACTAGAGGGATCAGATATGTTTACACGTGAAAAATATCAAGTCTTTTGTATTGAGAAACATAAGTTATATAGTGGCTGGAGACGGCTTGAATGGGTAATGAAGAAAAACTTTAATATAAGTCTCAAAGTGGGTTCCTTGTCATCGAAGAAGTTATATAGGATCAGTCTGAAAATTTTCACTTTTCCAAAGATTATTGTGAGTGGAGAGTCTCTGAGTGGGATCATTTCAGGTTCAACATTTTTCGTATTCTTGCGTTTGCCCTTGTGATATTTTCAAGTAAAACTAGTTTCCCCAAATTGTGATCGCTATATAATGGGAAATTCGATCAGGAAATATTACGAAGTAATTCTGAATTTCTCTGAAACTAACCGAGTTTGTACAAAGAAAGAGACTGGTTAAGAGTGTAAGCACACAGGGAAAACAATCATTGTTTAAATACACAAACTGTAACGTACTGTTACGTCTCCGTTCGTTAATTAACTTTCCGTAACTTCGTTCCGACGAAACTTTAGCGACACAAATCCTTACTTAATAAAACTGGTTTATTCTTTCCGAATACAACTTTACGATACACTTATTTTCAACAATCACGCTAAAACAAACGCTATATCAACGAACGTCAACAATACATCTGACTGCAGTTCAATTTCTCACTATCTACACACACGTTATTATTCCGTCACGTTGTCACCCTCTTTTATATACCAGACTACCCTATATATAGTAAATACTAGAGCATTCGCCAAGGTACAGAATAGTTCTAGAAAATAGGTGGCGCCACACCAGTTACGTGACCTCGATGACGCAACAGTACGTATTATTTCAACATGAAGGACGATCGCCTTTACTCTAAAGCTAAAAATCTAGATAATCTGTAAATTCTTTCAACAAAATCTCTATATTCAGTAATTTACCAATTCTATAATTCTGTTCTAGTCTGAGAAATCATCACTTTATATACTTAAAATTCATAACCTCTTACTTTCTCAGGGCGAATAGTGCTACCCTCGGTGACTGGTCATTCCCAATAGAAATGAATGAGTTGTAACCTAGAGAGATCATCTGACCTACAATTGGACAAAAAAAATGTTTTCTCTATGCTTCTTCTGTCAAGACAGACTCCTCATTACAAGTAAATTAAAAACCAACTACTGTCTGAAAAACCTTCGAAATAACAGCTTTCCTTGTTGTTCTTTTTGGAAAAAAACAAAAAACAAAAGCTAATGAAAGCATTTCCTGCGTTGCTAAATACTTAGTCATGAAATTAAACTCTCTACTTGAAACCAACCCAAATTCTCTCAAAAATGCCCTAGATTTTGTCAATAGAATCAAAAACTTCAATCTTAACCAAGAAGATATCTTTTTTCGACATAAAATCTCTTCCTCCATACCTGCAGAACACGCTTTACACTGTCTAAAAACAAACTCAAAGACGATCTCGAAACAGAACACCTAATCAACCTCACATAATACTGTTTACAAACAACAACATCTATTTTACATACAAAGACCAATTCTACAAACAAAACAATGGAATAGCGATGGATCCCCCCCCCCCTTTCCCTGTACTTAGTGACTTCTACATTCACGATTTGGAATAACTGTTTGGAAACAAATTCACACACGTAAAGAAACATAGATTCGTAGACGACATATTCATTGAATTCCTCAGCACATTGAAACCCAATATCAGAGTTTTCACACATGAAATAGAATCCAAGAGTCGTATCCCATATTTGGATGTTAATGTATAAAGAACAACCAATTGCACACACAAATAAGACCTACTGACTGACTTGAACTACCGAAAGAACGTGGCACTATCTAGATGTTTCAGCCCCAACATCATAGACAGGGCGTTCATTAAACTTAAAAACAGTAACCAATGTTCTGTCGAAACATGTAGTATGTTCCACCATGAATAAAACTTTTCCTTATGCTTATAAATCGTTGTGTGCCTACCAATTGATTTCATTGTTGTATTGTTTAAGGTAATCGGTTGTATAATTTAATAACATAAGATTCGATAATCGTCTTTTCAACTTTGTTTTAACGGTTTTTGCTCTGTTATGGTCGATTTTTAATCTAAAAGTCAACTTGAAAGTTGTGCTCCTTTGACATTTTGCACAATGTCATTTGTTAATATTTTCGTTTATCACGTATTTACTCATGATTTGAATACGGTAAGTGTTTGTGACTTGCGCGTGTACTACTAATGTAAATATCGATTTTCTCTTGTGCTCAACTTAAGAAATTGAAACGTTAAAATGAACTTAATCTGACGTCATGTGATCATCGAATCAAAGAAATCACTTTGCAGTTCTATCTATTACTTTCCTTTGAATAAGCCTACTGGTGGTTCAGTGGTAAGCTTGATGGCTTATGATGCTAAAAATTAGCTTTTGATACTCGCGGTGAACAGAGAACAGATAATCCATTGTGTAGCTTTGCGCTTAACAATAAACAAACGTTTGAACAATACACTATAAGGTTAGCTAGTTAAGCCTAAACGGCGAGTAAGAGTTTGTTTTATTATGATATTGATAACGCTCAGTGTTCAGATTTTGCTTAATACGTGAACCGGTGTAAGCGTGTACTATATTAAAAATATTTGTCAAAGAAAAGCTAAGAAAATTGTTAATATATTCACCGTGAAAATCAATAATTATTTGATGTTTGTTATTGTTGTGATGGTAGTAATTAACAGTTCTCAGAACCCAGGACAGGCCTAGCAAGCCGCTGGGGGACTTATCACTTGCATTAGAACAACACTGGTGGAGGTAGAGAAAAAAGAATTATATCCGAATAGGAGTGTGTGCGAAGTTTTGAAGCGTAATGCAGTTGACTGAAACTAATTAAATATTAATAAGGAAATGCATGCATTTTTAGTAGGTCAATGAATTACTTCTGTTGCATGGTAACATTTGTAGTAGGTTAATGCCTTACTTCTGTTGCATAGTATCATTGGTAGTAGGTTAATGCATTACTTCTGTTGCATGGTAACATTTTTAGTAGGTTAATGAATTACTTCTGTTGCATGGTAACCTTTGTAGTAGGTTAATGCCTTACTTCTGTTGCATAGTAACATTGGTAGTAGGATAATGAATTACTTCTATTGCATGGTAACATTGGTAGTAGGTTAATGATATACTTCTGTTGCATGGTAACATTGATAGTAGGTTAATGAATTGCTTCTGTTGTATGGTAATTGTTGGTTTGATACACCTATTATAAGTGAGACCTACTGTGAAACACAGTTTTATTTTTAAATAATGACATGTTCGGCAATGTGTAGTTTCGTGCTATGAGAACTGAGGATAAACTGTACAATACGAAAGTGAGTAAATGATGTGTTGCGTTAATTTAGCTTTCTATATATTTCCTGTTAAGATTGTACATTGAAAACTTTGTTGCATGTTATCTCTATAGCTATTGTTATAAATGAAATTTACCAGTTTTGCGTGCTCTTACTCTGGTCTATAAAATGTCATAAAGTAAAAACCCTTGACGGAAATAAGAGACAAATAAATGAAGCTGTATAATATTCAACATGGTTACATGTCGTCATGTTCGTCAACGTAGTAGGCGCAACAAGCTTTAGGTATTCTCATAGCTAATAATCAAGTGGCCATGTTGAGTATTGGTCAGCTTCGTTCAGTTGTCTAGTACGCCACCCAAGAAGGGCACAGGCTATCTTTGACATGACTGGTAGTTACATTTAGTAGATAACGCCATCTGGTGATCATTTCCGACGAGTCAGATTCTTGTTTCCCATGGCCTCATTGGATTATCTACCAAGAATTATTGCTCTCTGACGAATAACATTCATTTTATTGGTGTTCCAAAGCGCCAAGAAACTTTAGAGAATCTCGAATTTAGTGACCACCATTTTTGCTTCTACTGTTTTCACAAAAAGGCAAGTCATTGTTGACTTAAAGGCCATCGATATTTTATCGTTTTGCTATGGAGTTTATTACTCAGGTAAGTTGCTTTGTAAGACGACAGGGGAATTGTAAAGTTTCATAGCACCAAATTTAGCAGTGTGTGATTGTGAAAACTCAAAAACGTCATCAATAGTACAAAGATGGTCATGACAAGATTTTAAAAATATGTACAAAAACAGAGTTTAATCGGTTTCATTCGTAAAGTAGAGTTAAAGTTAGTTTTCCATCAACTGCTCTCTGACGAAAAAGGTCAAGTCCTGCCATAATGATAACAAAGTCAGGGGCCCCAATCTAAAAATCTTTTGAGATACTTTAACGTAATTATTATTATTTAATTATTGAAGGTACTTGATAGAGGCTTTCATCATGAATATATAGTGTTGTAAAACACAAAAAACTGATCACATCGCACCTTCTTAGAGCTGACTTGTTGTAAAATGCATTAGGAGCCAAAGAGCCCAATTTGAATCTATGTACTTTTATTTTTCAAGTTTCAATATATATAATTTTGGTTTTATTTGATTTTAGTTATACTATGTTATCGCAGTGTAGCAAAACTAATGAAATAATAATTTTCGAAACTTTTTTAAGATCCTTTTTTTTTGGAAGCGCAGAGCAGTGCGAAATTTTAGCAATAAACTTCAAATATCAATACCGTAAAGTTAATTGTATGTTTATTATTACTGACGAACGATTTAAAACCAATAGAAAACTAAGTGACATACTGAAATATCATTAATACTCACTGCCCACGGTATTACTTAGACATAATAAGTTTATTTCACATAAATAAATATATTTTGGTATTATTTTCACTGATTTTCAAATGCAGATATAAAAAAATGATGTATATTTTTCAGGCGTGAGGCTTAAGCCAATTAGAATCGGACAGAAGCAGATGTATCAAATTACAATTAACTAGTCACCACAATTAGGCTTAGTAATTAAAGTTTAAAGTGAAATTTCAACAGCTATTTCAGAACAATGCTTGTTTAATGATGCTACATGTTTATGTTGCGAGTTTTTGTTATCTTTTCTTACTAATCTTTTTTTTATAATTATCTATTTTTATTTTCAACGTCTCTGACTATTTCATTGATTTCTAAACAAAAGATCAATATCCTACTTTATGTTTGCCTGAGCCTATTCAATGTTTAGTTTAACTATCTTTCTGTAGATACGTATAAAACATAGTAGGAACAAGTACAATGAGCAAAATATAATAGGTGGATCGGCCTAAACTCTGTAATATTTTGTTAATACATATTTTTCTTCTCTTACTTAAATGCATAAAATTGTATTTGTTTGTTTGAAGTTATGGGCAAAACTACACAATGGGCTATCTGTGCTCTGCCCACCACGGGTATCGAAACCCGGTTACTAGCGTTGTAAGTCCGCAGTCAAAGCACAGATAGCCCATTGTGTAGCTTTGTGCTTTTTTTTTTATTCCTGTAAACAACACCTCGCCAACGGAAGGTGTTGTTGCAGTTACTTGTAGCAGGTTGGTTTTTACGGGGTAGAGTTGCTAGCCCCGCGGCCAACCCTCCTCCTTTCTCATCCTGGACTTGGGACCAGCCAAAGGCGGAGGTTGGCATGTTTGGTGTGACGGGGATTCGAACCCGCGACTCTCAGATTACGAGTCGAGCGCCCTAACCACCTGGCCATGCCGGGCCAGCTTTGTGTTTAACAACAAACAAACAGATTACCATCAATAATACAAACACGTTCCACTCCTCAATAATACTAAATATGTGCATGTGGTTATAAAATGAACCATCCTACCACTGAGAATAGTACAGCCTACTAACTGAATATTAATACAGGTCTTAAGGAAATATAATTTAGTTTGTACATTTTTAAAAGAAGATAATTTCGCTTTCAAAATTACGGGATTTTTTTCCCCACGACATAATACAATAGTCTATGATTCCTTTAAGTTTGGCCCGGTACGGTCAGGTGGTTAGGGCGCTCCACTCGCAATCTGAGGGTCGTGTCATACCAAACATGCTCGCCCTTTCAGCCGTGGGGACGTTATAAACCCACTATTCGTTGGTAAAAGATTAGCCCAAGAGTTGGCGGTGGGTGGTGGCGACCAGCTGCCTTCCTTCTAGTTTTACACTGCTAAATTAGGGACGGCTAGCGCAGATAACCCTCGTGTAGCTTTGCGCTAAATTCATAACAAACAAACAAACCTTTAAGTTACTTAAAGTAAAAAGCAAAATTTCAACTGAAAAAATATGTTTTAAGTTTTTCAACTTAAAGTTTTTGTTTAAAAAAGTCAGACTGGTGTAGATACAGTGCCAAACAGATTCTTAAAGCCTGGAGTATCTTTCGAAATTGATACCACTGGTTAATAATGGTAAGAGCCAAAAAGAATATACAAGTCTTAAAAGACCATATCTTGGATGGAGGTGCGTTGGTAGTGCTCTCTAATGGTGATTTTGCTCCCGTACACGCCGGTGGACACGCCTCTGCTATAGGCAGTGATGGTGAATCAGAAAATTAAACCTACATATTTTTGTATGGTGAATTTTATTAGAAAGTACTAAGTATCGTTTTAATATAAAAAGAGAATTACCGCCTTTTCTACTTCAATAAATATAAATGTTAGCGTTTTTAGCTGCGAATGTCAACAGTATTCATGCAACGTTTTGTATCTATAGAATATACATTCTGGTAACTGACATCTTACGGCTTTTTCCGCAATAACAAGATACATGTTAGGAGCAGGAAATAGATTCACACATGACTGCTGTAGGCGTTTTTCTTTTTTTTTTTGCCATATGGAAAATAAGGATGTAATGAATACACTCCTACTTATTTGGACTTTGAATCAGGGCGTATGTTTTAATCAAAAAGAAGTACTTTTTTTCCTTTTTCTTCGGTTTCTGAAGTAGTGTGTAGAAGTATGTGGGCGTATTTCTCTACCAGTTTCTTCCCTCTTTCTCATTTCTTCGAGTTTACTTATAAAATCGTGTTACTGCATGGCACATCTGTTTGTGTCGTTCAGTAACCCGGTTTTATATATAGATGTTATTGATATTTGATTAAGTAATGTAGAAATATTGAGGATAGTAAAATTTTCCGTGTGAACTCACATCCATAAGTGATAGAAATAGTAACTAAAGTTAATGAGGTGTAAACAGTTCGGATTTGAAATCAGTAATCGCAACTTACGGTTGATTCTGGATGGATAATGCATGTAATGCATATTATACACATTTCCATGCACATTTACATATATATATTTGCATCAATTTGCATCAATTTTATCTATCTTCAGTGTGCTGAGTTAAGAATCAGTACTTGCAACCTGTGGTTCATTCATATGTTATAATCGCCCCTGAGTGGCACAGCGGTATGTCGGCGGACTTACAACGCTACAAACAAGGTTTCGATACTCGTGGCGATCAGAGCACAGATAGCCCATTTTTGTAGCTTTGTGTTTAACTTCAAACAAACAAACATATGTTATAATCCATTATACATGTTATAAGATGTGTTATTATACATATTTTCATGCACATGTGCTGGTTTCTTTGTATCAAATCCCATTTTTCAAAATAAAGAAAAATACCCTCATTTCATGTCAAAGTAAAAGCAATTCAATAACATTCAATTTAATATTCACGTAAATAGCTAAAAAATAAGGATAATCCAAGTAAAGTTTTTGGCCATTACACAACCATGCATATTACCAGTTCTTTTAAAATACTGTTACGCCTCCGGTCGTTAGTTAACTTCCCGTATAATTTCTTTCCGATGAAACTTTAGCGACACAAGTCCTTTCTTAAATAAAACTAGTTTATTCTTTCTCAATACAATTCACTAGAAGTTAAACAAACGCTATAATTCACAACGAACGACACACGCGCTCGACCCAACAATACATCTCTCTCTGTCAGCAGTTCAATTACCATTGTTGCCGTCACTTCTTGGCGGCTTATATATACAAGACTACCGCATATCTAGTAGCCTCTCGAGACTTCAGGGAGGGACGTGAACATTCGAGAATATGACGCGTTACTAGTGTCACGTGACCCCCGCTGTCGTAACAATACGATTATAATAGGCGAAGAACTTGGCCTAGCTCTCCTTGACTCTCCGTAGAAATCAAAATTGTATGTGTGATGTTTTTAGCAGATTTAACACGAAGTAAACACAACCAGATGATACTAAAACACTTGATATTTTGTGAGTAATGAGTTTTCCTACGTAATTCTGGACCGATTAAAGATTTGGTGACATAAAAGTAGGCGTAGCTCCAGACATGGCTACAGTTACCACATAGTCTGGAAATTGGACATTATACATTGTGTTTCTTTGGCGCTCGTATTTAAGTTTGTTTCCAAACTCCAGAGACAAAAACAGATCTATGTAGATTTTTGTACGTTGTTAAAGAAATAATTTATATGTAAATTGAAGGTTGTTCAAGAAAGGTGCATGTATGTTCATGAGCTTTTACGTCTTCTCCTTAAATGCAGTACAATTTTATTTTTAGTACAACAAGAGTGGTTTCCTGTTTTGTACTGCATGTACGAAACATTTTAAATTTCATGTTACCAATAAAACCCGTTTTTCTGATATACCTTAAACAGGATTTTACAAGACATTCTTCATTTTCTTTGTGAATTGTAGTCAAATTAAAATCTGAATTGAGTCAACTTATCCTCAAATGTTGATTTAGAGTTACCTTTTCTCGGGTTGATAAATTAGCCACATAAAAATGTTAATAAAATACGACTGTTATTTCGAAGGATAGTACAATGTTATATATTTGTGACACAATTAAAAAAGCTTTTTTTGTTTATATTCATTGTTTCCGTTAGGGGAGTCACGGTCTGTAATGTATTAAATTACAGAAGCGCGCAAGAGAATGGAACAGTTTACGTAGCCAGGATAATATATTTTTATACTATACTAACCTTAAAGACAAAATACCTTTCTTGTTCAGCCAGTTTCTAGTAGAAAAATTAATTATTAACCCAATTCCAAAGACGAATATTTCACCATACTTTACTGAGCAGTTTTATTTATCTCGTTTGTATTTGTATGGGATAAAAGGAAAAGGAATTTTAGGTTAAAATTGATTTTTATTGTATCAGTCTGTTTATTTTATGAGTAGCATCAGGATTGTTGTTTGTAGTTAAGCAAAACGCTACACAATGGGCTATCTGTGCTCTGTCCACCACGGGTACCGAAACCCGGTTTATAGCGTTGTAAGTCCGCAGACATAGCTCTGTGCCACTGGGGTCAGTATCGGAAACGTCGGTATGAACGATTATACTCCACGTGTCGTTATTTGCTTTGCTTACGTTGAATTTTGGTGTTTCAACCTCTTTCGTTCGTACTAAAAACACTTAAAATCCCTAACTGTCAACTTCAGTATTCACTGGAGTGATACGTGTGGATTTATAATGAGTTTGCAAAGTGTATCTTATTGCTGTTATCCTGATATTGAAACTAATGAACATTCTGACTCTTTTATACGTTACTGTTTCAGTTCTGTAAATATAACATTGATGTTTTAGCACAAAGTTACATAATGAGCCATAGCGGGTAATAGGACCCGGATTTTTGCTTACTGCTGAACCATCTGGGGGATATAAATATAAAGACCCATTTTTAGGGTTGTTTATAATAACATTACATTTAAAGGTATTATTTAGATTCCTGTAAATTCACTATTTCATTTTAACAATGTAATGAAAACTTTGTTACCAGAAACTTTAACATAAAATTAATTGTTAATGACGCATTCTGGCATTCTATTTGATCAATTAAATTTCACAAATTTCTGTTTTGACAGAACTGTTTTTAAAAAGGTGTAGATTTTGCTTAGTTAAACCAATTAATATAAAAAAAACCTCCTTGAAGGATCGTGCCATGTTTTGAAAGATGAGTTTTATATTCTTTATGTAACAATTTCAAACTAGCGACAGAATCTCTTATTGAAAAATAATTAAATGTATTATGACTTTTTATTAATTAGATGTTTGAATTACCACTATTACATACTAGAAATATTTTTTGTCTACTGTGTAGCATTTATGTATTTCGCTGGCAATAGATTGTACTTAACAAAAATGCTACAATTAATGGCCGATTCGTACTATTATTAAATTAACTTTGTTCTCAAATTCATCAATTTTTGTTTCTTATATCTTATAGTATAATTAGTTAAAAACAAAACGACTATTAATACGTGTTACGTATTAGAATTTTGAATGGATTGAAACCGATTTAACTGATAATTTAAATTTAGTAGTTAAATTGTACTTTGGATTTAGTAGTTAAGTAAAAACCGATATATAGTCAGTTTATGATGTTTGCCAACAAGATTGATACACACAGTTTTCTTTTTTAACACAAATACGTTTTAATATACACACAACAATACAATTTACAATAACAGTTATTACAAATAGTTATTACAAACAATGATTTATAAACAAAAGTTTCACAAACTTACAAGCAATATAAAGTCTTCTTTCTAGTCTGGAACTTCCTTAATATCTTATCGAGGGTTCACGATGAGCGAGTTAATTTCGAGTTGACGTAGGCACAATTCACTTAAGAGGAAACTAGTTAGCCCTGTAGTATTCACTATCCATACGCCTATTAGAGATTGAGTTTCCACCGATGATGTTAGGTAATGTTTTCGTAAAAGTATTAATGTTCGTTGAGAATGCACTGAAGTTATATGATTTGTAATGCTCGAATTTTGTAAATGCTCCTGGTCAAATATCTGAAGTTTTCCAATTGATAAGCGTTATAACAATCACAGTTATACTTTCCAAGGTTTATAGCACAGTGACTATATCAAACTAATAATAGATACTCTCCTTTTGGTGCGTCGCGTTGGTTATACTTATCGGCGTGTGGAGGTTTTCTAGAAAATTCAGATTACGTAACAATACAAAATTTAAGCGTTTACGTACACACATATATTGTTGATTCTTACTCTCGAGAATCTTCTACAACTTGGAGAATGGGCGGGAGTTTCGCAATACATATTTAACAGTATAAGCTATGTATGTTTCTAAATATAAAGTTAATCTAAACAAACGTTGATATCAAAATAAATATATAATAACAAATTCGTACACTTCTAATTAGGAGGCTAGTTTGAGTGGTAGTGGTTTGTGAAACCAGTATTTGGAGTCTAGAAGGTCAAATGGTACTGAGTCAACGAAACAATTCGTTGTCTGAAAACTAGAAGGTTAAATTATTCATAGAAAGAGTTGTTCATTTTGTGGGTCTTGAAGATCAAATAATAGTGGTTTACGAAAGCAGTATCGTTAAGAGATTAAAAATTCAGCAGTAAGGTTTTTCAGAGCCTAATTTTGGTTAGAGGTTAGAGATTAACTGCTGTTTTTTTCATGGTTAAATTTTCACTTCAACGTGTAGAAGGCCAAATGTTAGGGTTTTGAGAAAAATGTTCCAGATAAAATCTTAGAATGTCAACTCTGAATGATTCAAGGTAACCCTTTTAATCATAACTACTCTAAAAGGTTAGCTATGGAAGTTAGAGAAAACATATACAATAAGTGAAATGAAAGTTAATGATAAGCCTTGAAGAAAAACGTTCGCTTTTTTATATTTAAACTGGCAGTTGTTAATAGTTCACAAACCAAAAAAAAACAAAAAACACATAGCCAGCAATGTAGGCGGCCGGGTCGATTGTTCAAAAAACGGTATTTGTTCAATAACTCACATGAATACGGTTTTACTGATGTGAAAGGGTCAGCACGGTAGATTTGGTAAGTTATTAAAGAATAAAAATAATTATTGTTTGAAGTATAACATCCTTGTCAGTGGTTACAGAAAAGTCAAAACTTTCGAAGACAACTATCACACTTTGTTACCTATGTGGTTCAGTAATAAGTTTACGAATTTACAACGCTAAAATCCTGGGTTGGATTCCCTGCAGTGGACAGAGTGTAAATAGATCACTGTGTAGCTGTGCGCTAAAACAAACAAAAACTTCTAGAAACTGGAGCCACCTATGAGAAGGATGAGATAACACTTTCAGTTCTGAACAAATCATTCGGTAATGGATCAAGAGCACAGGTGTGTGAAATACCAGTGTTTCAAAGTGTATTAGAGGAAAATCTTCGCCATTTCTCCGACAGAATACTTTCATCTGGAAGTGTGAGTGAAATGTTTAAATATAGGTGTTAAAACATGAATAATCTGAAACTTACAAAATAATATTTCACTTTTCGAGAGGTCGCTACCAAATCAACTGTCAGGAAACATTCAGTAAAAAAATTATAATGTTAACGGTCAAAAATATATTAAATATTAACAGTTAAAACATGAAAAAAAAATGCTAAAGAAACCGAAACAACCAACTGTTAGTGGTTTAACGAGATACTTCCAATTTAATAGTCTTAATTCGTTATATGTAAAAAAATCACTTGTTAACGTATTTTCAACAGCTTCTTGATTAAGCATGCATACAGCCTACACTGTCCAGGGCTAAAGAGCTATATTTAGAAACAAGGTTCCGTGCTCTGAGGTGTGGTAGTGTTATCCAGTCGAACGAGTTTTCTCGTTGGCGTAATACCAAGAAGATGATTAAATTTGCCGAAACTAGTGATGTCGTACATCTTAACTGCCTTTAATAACAGACTAATATGTATAATTCAGGTTTGCTTACAGAATATTACATCTAACCAGCACTTTGAAAAGGAAGACGGACTCGGTTGATGGCATATTCACACACACACGCGCAGCAGAAACGTTGACTCAGCTAGTATAATACTTATTTCACACAGAGAATATCCCCTTAAGGTAAAGCAAGTATTTTACGTGACTACTAAGTGCAGGTTAAACGTAAGAAGAAGTTAATAGTCTCTGTGTCTAACGTTAACATTAGCGCTTAGAAAAATGTTAATATACGATTGTATTTATAAGCCTATATAATTAAAAGAGCAACGCGTGTTCGCACGTGTGAAGCTTTTTAAACTTCATTATAAACTATGCAAAAACGAATTTAGGCATATAGAAGTACGGATGACGTCACCCTGTGCGTAAAGGAAGGGTGGGTGTAGATAATAGTACACAGAAGGGTGGGTGTAGATAGTAGTATACATTGCAGAAGGAGGTGTATTTGAGGAATGGATCTGTCATTTCAGACAACAGTGTTTATGTGTTAAGGTTAAGTGTGTGAAAACAGTAGTGTTTATGTGTTGAAGTTAAGTGTGTGAAGTCAGCAGTGTTTATGTGTTAAGATTAAGTGTGTGAAGACAGCAGTGTTTATGTGTTAAGGTTAAGTGTGTGAATTTCTTCATTTGTTTATAAATACTTAGAGTACCGGTACCGTCACATCAGTGTTTATGTGTTAAGGTTAAGTGTATGAAGACAGTGGTATTTATGTGTTAAGATTAAGTGTGTGAATTTCTTCATTTGTTTGTAAGTACTCAAAGTACCGGTATCGTCATCCTGTTGAGTAGGGGCCTGGTAGCAATATCAATGAGTTTTAATACTTGCCCCCGATATCCAGGTTTTGTATCTGATGTCTCTTACTAGATATATCAAAATGTTTGTCATTTTGGATCATACCATTCGGCACAGAGTGTATTTTGTACCAGAGGTGTTTGGTGGGTATCACGTGCTGTGGAGTAGGTATAACACACCTAGGTTTAACCCCGCAGTCATTGAGACGCCCCACACGGCCGTCATATTAGTACCTAATCTCATACGTGAGTTGTCTAGGCAGGTCACGCAACTGTTTTAATTACTTTAGTCTTTATATTTTATAAACTTTGTACATTCAAGTACAAAACACCACAACGAAAAAAAAAAGGCTTCATACACAAAGCACGAGTCCCCCTCCCTAGTTAATATTTAATGGCTCTTTATCAATCTCATACTACGATTCAACTATTTGAACACTTGTGTCAGAACTTGCTTTTTTATCACTAAGTACCGATAAATACAAAACAATAACTACAATTTAAAATAAACTGTATTTCAGTATTTTTACTTCTTTTCTTTGGTTGGAATATTATAGCGTTTGTTTTATAGCGTGTGCAGTAAAATCGCAAAATCTTCAAAGTGTTAAAATTTATATTGTTCAACCTCCACATCAGGTTGAATTTTGCTTGCTAGTTAGTAGAATATTTTAAACGTTCAAGGGAACTTTGGGCTAGAAAAGAGTTAAGTTAGGTGGAGTCCAAAAATAAGAATATATCTATTTTGATGGAAGCCACTTCTTAATAGTGTTGAGGTGGATTCATCCCTAGGTGAACATTCAAATTATTAAATACGGTAGTACTTAATAATAGTGATCGACAAGGTTTCCAAATAATTCACGCACCGAAAAAACACCCTATTGAATTCCTAAGCGAAAAACCGACCATTCAAAGTATTGGTTACGATATATTATGTGCATATATACCAATAATATTCTAAAATAGGTCGCTAATATTTCTGGAATAAAAATTCAAGAAATGCTAAAACATCAACTTTTTTTGTCTGCTATCTACCTACTTACCTGATCATGTCAGCGGGGATAGCCCCTAAACTATTGCTACAAGATTTCTCCAGCTTACTTGACTGGTCTGTGGGTATCCGCTTTTGATATTCCGATAAATATATACAGATGTTTTATAAAAAGTAAACATATGATGCACTTACTTAAGCCAAATTGCTCCCCCGTAGCACAGCGGTATGTCTGTGGACTTACAACGCTAGAATCCGGGTTTCGATACCCGTGGTGGGCAGAGCACAGATAGCCCATTGTGTAGCTTTGTGCTTAATTGCAAACAAACAAAGCACTTACTTAAATATATTTAAACTCAATACAAACCAAAAGGTGGCGATAAATATCATTGAATAGACACATGACAGTTTCTAAAGGTAAAGTATATACTTTATACAGGTATAACATAAAAAGTAAACAAACAAGAGTATTAATGAGTATGAATATTAAAATGAAGTAAGGTTCCTGTTACATAAAGTAATGATACAATAATTAAAACCACAATCCCAAATTTATGAAATTCAATCCCTACTTTGGCAGCTTTATACACTTATCTGTAGGCTAAAGTAAGGACTACATTTTATAAATTTGTGATTGCGGTTTTAATTCTTGTAAAAGTTATAGCTACCAGGGATATATAGCTATACTGAAAGTCTATAGATATTGTGTCCAATACATGGACATATAAAAACTGAACAAATAAATACGAAAAACAACAACATTTTAACAGAAAGTTGACTGTTTCATTTAGCTATAAGTATCACAATGTCAACAAAAGTAAGGGTTGAAAATCTATCCAACTAGTATCACTTTACTTGTTTGTGTACTTTTTATTGCACCATATACTTTGTTTTGTTTTATGCAATTCTACGAATAACCAGCAATTTCAACTTTCAGTTAAATTATTTTTCTTTCTACTTATATAACTTGAATATCATAATCCCCAAAGTTTTTCTTTGTAGTATTAGCCCCCCCCCCCCCCAGTGATACAGCGGTATGTCTGCGGACTTACAACGCTAGAAACCGGGTTTCTATACCCGTGGTGGGCAGAGCACAGATAGCCCATTGTGTAGCTTTGTGCATAATTACAAACGATTATAGTATTAGGAACTTTTTTTTTCTAACCAACTCACAATTAAAAAATCACCCAGTGAATTTGTAAAAAATAAGTTGCAAAATTTTCTTTTACTGGTAACCAATCTAGAGGCTGCCCTAATCAAAATTATACATAATTATTATTGGTTTGTATATTTCTTGACTATTTTTTTTTATCTTTCTTAGTTTTATTTGTTCATATGATTACTACTTGAAACCAACTGTATTTGGTGAGTAAATAAATACAGAAATGAGGAAAACACAAACAATTCTTCGTTTCCCAAATATTACTAGTTAAAGTTACAACAAAGACTGGACATAGAATTTGTTTAGATATTGAGAAAATGCAGTTTTTGTGGTTAGGGCCGTTTACCTAAAAGGATGGATAAAACCAGTCTTCTAGATGGTCCCGCTGTAACTTCTAACAACTGCAATTCAACACAAATTTTGCATTTAGCAAATGTATTTAAATAACTTAAATCACCATTTAAAATGCACCTGGAAGAAATTGGGAAACTCCTTGCGCCATTCGCGCATTATCCAGTACAATGGCAGAAATATACGTCATTAGTGTGTGTGGTAAGACTGTACCGCGTAGTTTGTGTGCGTATATGTCGTATCCTAAGCCACACATAATTATGCAATCGCACGATATAAATAATCAGTGAATCTTGAGCTGTTTCTTGTAAGTCACGTGCGACCGTATATAATTACTCATTATTTGAAATAAACTAGGTGAAATTCCTTGAAATATCCACTTCGTAACCATAAAAAACCATAGTGCTTATCTTAGAGTAAAGTTCGGTGACGAGGAACCCACTTTGAGACTAATAATGGCTGAAGACGG
>NW_013666325.1:111445-113732 GCF_000517525.1 Limulus polyphemus | reverse complement strand
GTTAAACTTATATTAAAGTTTTTCTTCATTACCCATTTAAGCCGTCTCCAGCCATTATTAATAGTTATATGTAATTCGCTCTAACTGGCAGCACGTTATAGCTGATGATATATAAGTGTAGCTGTTTTACTGGAGGGGACCGCCATACCTCACATTCTTCTAATTTGGTTTAGGACAGCAGGAACTGTGCATTTATCTTATTAGTAACAAACAAATACTAAGAATAGCAATATAAAGTCATAAGAAATATTTTCTTTTTATTTACAACAGCATCAACTTATAGTGAACTGAACTTGTACATTTTCATACCAGGATAAAGTAAATCTATCAACTGAAACAACCCTCATGGTTACATTTACCCGAATCTGTCAACTGAAACAACGCTCATGGTTACGTTTACCCGAATCTGTCAACTTCAACAACCCTCATGGTTACGTTTACCCGAATCTGTCAACTGCAACAACGCTCATAGTTACGTTTACCCTAATCTGTCAACTGAAACAACGCTCATGGTTACGTTTACCCTAATTTGTCAATTGAAACAACCCTCATGGTTACGTATACCTGAATCTGTCAACTGAAACAACGCTCGTGGTTACGTATATCCGAATCTGTCAACTGAAACAACGCTCATGGTTACGTTTACCCTAATCTGTCAACTGAATCAACGCTCATGGTTACGTTTACCCTAATCTGTCAACTAAAACAACCCTCATGGTTACGTATACCCGAATCTGTCAACTAAAACAACCCTTTTTATACTTGCTTTCTGTGTGAGTTTTATTTTATTCCTTAAAACAACTTTACTATGAACACCAATTTCGGTAAATACATTTCATTAACAAATTATTCATTGAGTTACATTGCAGTGTATTCTTCTACAGCAGGAAGACTAAGCATGGAGGAATTATGAAAGGGTTTAATGAATTGGTCATTAATGCTGAAACGGCATTCATGACGATGGTTGTCCTTATTGTGTTCATAATGATTTTTAATTACGTTTTACCTACTTTAGACTTGGTCCACTGGTAAGAAATGAGAGAGTCATAAATTTATTATCATATTGTAACATATTGAAGAATTTAGCACTGATTTCTTTGACAAACTTCTACGAGGAATGAACATTCTTCTTTTAACATGATGATACACCATGCCATACTGATCATGGTGTAGTATAAAACAATTAACGACCAATATCTGCCTTGACCAGTTCAGAACCTGTACCTTAACCAATTATACTACTTTGGGACGACTTGGAAAGCTTTCTGAGGGACGGAAAAGAGATCGGCTCTGAAATCGCACTACAAACGAAGCCAATAACGTTATTGTATTTTTCTACCAGAAATGGCAAATTTTAGTAACATGGCCTAAGCTATGGTTATTTCCAAAAAATGATACCCTTGTTCATAAAAGTGAGTCTCAAGCGGCGAACACGACACCTATTTTCAAGACAGGCTGTCTCAATACTTTTGATAATTCATATTTGTAGAAAACTTTGTGAATTTGGACGTAGAAATGTATTGATCGTGTGGTTTCTTGGGTACTTTCAACATCGCTCAATATTCAACTATTTCCAACCGTACCATGTGAAGAACGTTACAGAAACTGCATATAGCCCACTGACACGAGCCCAAAAATAACTTATTTTTGTGCAAACGGGAAAGCATGGTTTTAATAATTCATAGAGCTCAATTTGTGAATAATAACTCTTTGGAAAGAAGGATGGGATTTGTTAAATCCCATTTCAACATTTTCTCTGCTGATTGTAGAGTAAAAAAACATGGATAAAACCACATCAGGCGCTTGGCTCTGTTCTTTCTTTTTGTTGTTATTTTTAAGACAGTGTAAATTGTTCGAGGAAGCGTGGTAGCATTCTTGTGACAGGATTTGGATTCTTAGACCTATCACGCTCTTACAAATGCTTGACTTTCACCTTACTGGATTCCAAGATGAGATGTAACAACTTACCGCGCTTGTATTGTCCAAAAGCGATTGAATATCTTTGAGAGGAACAAGATCGTCAAATTCGTTTTCGTAAAACTTTACCGATATCTGTAAATTAATTGCAGCTCTTTCTCTTCAATACATAAGTTACAATTGAACAAGACACCTACTGGTAACTTGTGGAATCTTTGCCTTACAGAATCCAAGCTATTATTGATGAGTGAGGTGCCTCAGTTTAATATTATGTTGAAACTTAATTAAGTGGTTTATAAACTTAATTATAAGTGGTTTATAAACTTAATTATAAGTGGTTTATAAACTTAATTATAAGTGGTTTATAAAC